>NW_019396163.1:181461-226525 GCF_000591075.1 Eurytemora carolleeae
TTTTTGAAATATTTTGTTATTAATTCCCAATTAACGAGTTTTTTATTCATTTTAGGAGAATATTTTTAGAGTTTAATGTTATGATTTCTTAATATTTACAAAAATGTTGAATAATTTATTCAATATATTTGAATGTTTATGTTACGTAAGTCCCCCGTCAGGTGTCTCTGGCTGTCAAGAAACAATGTTAGAATCCCCCGCCAGGTGTCTCTGGCTGTAAAGAAACAATATTAATGAGTTTTTAATTCAATATTATTGTATATATTGTTTCCAGACGTTGCCGCTAGGTTGAAGCACCGCTGCACGGACAGTGGTATTCTTAAATTTTGTATAATATATTCAATTCAGTTGTATAAAAATCACTCGCATTGTCAACGCGTGATTATTTACGTATTTTATTCCAAAGTTTTGAATTAAATATTCAATAAATAGGAATATTATTGTCCTTTTGGATTCTAATTGGTAAACAAAATTATTCAAAATTTAGGTAAAATTTATCCAATATTATTGTTGTGATCGCGCGATTCGAAATATTGAATAAAATATACAATCTCAAATTTTACAGTGTACGATTTATCAAACAAACGGAATCTGACGAGGTTCCGTGAGATGTTCACTACTCTGCGGTCACATCACAACTGGTGTACTAAACTATAACTACAAACATAAACCTAAAGTTGTTATCTTACATAATAATGCAGCTACCTGTCCATTTCAATCCAAACATGAGACAACGGGAGTCCCAAAAATCATCGGAATTTAGTGACATCTTTTAAGAATATTTTATCTTCAGTAGATAATTTATGATGTAAGGTTCCATATTACTACTACAGGCCAGAAATACCCCCCTTTATTAGTGGTGCATAGGGTAAAACTAGTCGATCTTCAATTTGTAGCCAGAGTACAACAAATGGTTTTTACTTGCAGTGATAACCAGAAAACTATAAAAATGAAGACGACTTTATAGCAATACTTAAGTGTATTGATGTCGTTACAAAGCAAATAGTTTTACTATAATTTATCAAATCACTAATTCAGGGAAATGGGTCTGTTTACACTGCACACTTACTGTGTCCCATGCTTATTAGACTATTTAAAGTCTTGAGACCAGAGGCAGAATTTAAATAATTTAAACCGCATCGCTGATCCGCCAAAAACCGGTTCCATTTGAGCACCGGCTCAAATATCAAAACACTGAACATAATTTTTATGTTTAAGTCGAGTCTCAAATTTGAGACGTGGTTCAACTTCTTTAAATTCAGCGTAACGTATTAAGGATAAAATGTCTTTAGGAAGGGGAGAATCTTTATATTTGGAGAAATTTCATTCTTAGAATTTGGAATTTTTGAAATCGTTGTTTAAACTACTGTTTTTGTTGAAATTGAAACAAACAATTTTTTTTTTAATTTTCAGAACTTTAAAGAAGCAAAAATTGTAGACCCAATTTTGGAACATAACAAAAATTTTTGTAATTTTCAAAACTAAAAAAAAAATAACTAAAGTTTCTTAATTTTTAGAATATTGCTAAAAAATACTACTAAATATATGAATAATAACATTTAAGCATTTGTTTAAAAGTTCCCCCAAGTTAGCAAAATACATTTAGAATGACACATGAAGTGCTGCAATGATAAAAACTAATTTATGATTAAGTAATTTCAATGTTTATTATCTAACCCTGTATAAACTAATTTATAATTTAGATTTAGTCAACCATTCATGTTGCTGTGCTTTCCTTCCGGCCATAGGATTTATCATAATATTGATAATAGTGGCTCGATTCACAGCTAGAAAACACAATATATATATATTTTTTTATATTTAAATTTTTTTTTTATAAATTTTACATACCTAGAGCATTTTTGACAGCAGTTTTGATCTCCTAAAAAAAGATGAATTAAAACTTTGTTACATTAAGTCTTCGCCGCTGTTCTTTTATCTAAAAATAAAGTTACAGGGTAACCCTTAATGGATGAGACTTCAGAGCAGACTGTTCGGAATTTATACTGTCTGTTTTTCTAAAATTCATGATTCCCTGGTCAGATCTTACGGACTGATTTTAAGAGAGATATTTTTCCTCTTTCAGCAATCACAAGGTATGGGAAGTATAAAAAATACAACGGGTTTAATTTAACTTATTGGATAAGAGCAAACCTGAGAGTTTGCGCATGCTACTCCTGTCATCCCAACCATATCATTAACCACACCTAATGTTTAGAGCATGTTACTCCTGTCATCCAAACCATATCCATACCTGAGGTTTAGAGCATGTTACTCCTGTCATCACAACCATATCATTAACCATACCTGAGGTTTAGAGCATGTTACTCCTGTCAACCCAACCACATCATTATCCATACTTGAGGTTCAGAGCATGTTACTCCTGTCATTCCAACCATATCATTAACCATACCTGAGGTTTAGAGCATGTTACTCCTGTCATCCCAACCATATCCATACCTGAGGTTTAGAGCATGTTACTCCTGTCATCCCAACCATATCATTAACCATACCTGAGGTGTAGAGCATGTTACTCCTGTCAACCCAACCATATCATTATCCATACCTGAGGTTATCATCCCAACCATATCATTATTCATACCTGAGGTTTAGAGCATGTGACTCCTGTCATCCCAAACATATCATTATTCATACCTGAGGTTTAGAGCATGTTACTCCTGTCATCCCAACCATATCATTATCCATACCTGAGGTTTATAGCATGTTACTCCTACCATCCCAACCATATTATTAACCACACCTTAGGTTTAGAGCATGTTACTCCTGTCATCCCAACCATATCATTAACCATACCTGAGGTTTAGAGCATGTTACTCCTGTCATCACAACCATATCATTATCCATACCTGAGGTTTAGAGCATGTTACTCCTGTCAACCCAACCATATCATTATCCATACCTGAGGTTAGAGCATGTTACTCCTGTCATCCCAACCATATCATTATTCATACCTGAGGTTTAGAGCATGTGACTCCTGTCATCCCAAACATATCATTATCCATACCTGAGGTTTACAGCATGTTACTCCTACCATCCCAACCATATTATTAACCACACCTTAGGTTTAGAGCATGTTACTCCTGTCATCCCAACCATATCATTAACCATACCTGAGGTTTAGAGCATGTTACTCCTACCATCACAACCATATAATTATCCATAACTGAGGTTTAGACATCCCAACCATATCATTAACCATACCTGAGGTTTAGAGCATGTTACTCCTGTCATCACAACCATATAATTATCCATAACTGAGGTTTAGAGCATGTTACTCCTGTCAACCCAACCATATCATTATCCATACCTGAGGTTTAGAGCATGTTACTCCTGTCATCCCAACCATATCATTATCCATATCTGAGGTTTAGAGCATGTTACTCCTGTCATCCCAACCATATCAATACCTGAGGTTTAGAGCATGTTACTCCTGTCATCCTAACCATATCATTAGGCATACCTTAGGTTTAGAGCATGTTACTCCTGTCATCCCAACCATATACATACCTGAGGTTTAGAGCATGTTACTCCTGTCATCCCAACCATATCATTATCCATACCTGAGGTTTAGAGCACGTTAATTCTGTCATCCCAACCATATCAATACCTGAGGTTTAGAGCATGTTAGTCCTGTCATCCCAACCATATCAATACCTGAGGTTTAGAGCATGTTACTCCTACCATCCCAACCATATCAATACCTGAGGTTTATAGCATGTTACTCCTGTCATCCTAACCATATCATTATTCAAACCTTATGTTTAGAGCATGTTACTCCTGTCATCCCAACCATATCCATACCTGAGGTTTAGAGCATGTTACTCCTGTCATCCCAACCATATCATTATCCATAACTGAGGTTTAGAGTTTTAGAGTATTTTACTCCTGTCATCCCTTAACCATATCATTATTCATACCTGAGGTTTAGAGTATGTTACTCCTGTCATCCCTTAACCATATCATTATTCATACCTGAGGTTTAGAGCATGTTCTTCCTGTCATCCCAACCACATTCATACCTGAGGTTTAGAGCATGTTACTCCTGTCATCCCAACCATATCCATCATCTTCTCATACTGAACTCCAGGTAGAAGGGAGGTAGGAGGAGAAGCAATACATATGTTCTCATCAGAAACCAACTCACTGGAATATTATTGAATGAGTAATGAGTAGGGATAGGTTTAAAATATAGGGATAGCTAGAGTAGGGTTAGGAAGAGAAAGAAGTAGGGAAAGATTTAGTAAGGATAGGTAGAGAAGGAAGTATGGGACATTTCGAAGGAAGCAAGGAGTAGAGCTAAAAGGGGGCATAGGGAGCAAAGAGTAGAGATAAAGGGGGAGCTTTGCATTGGAGTAGGGAGCAAGAGGTAGGCTTTTGGGATTAGGGAGTAGGGACTGAAGAAAAGAGAAGATGTGCAGTTTGGAGGGAGCCTGATAAAAAGGAGAAGGAGGAGTCAGTGTAAAAATATTCAGTGATAACCAAAAAACTCTGAAATAAAAAGACGACTTTTAAACTCAAATTAGGATTTAAACTAGTTCAATGAACATTACAGTGTAAATAGATCCTTTTCACTTAAATTGTGCTTTGCTAAGTTACTAGTAAAAATGGTTGCTTTGTAAGAAACATCAAACACTTAAGTATTGCCATAATGTAGTCTTTCTATTCCATTGTTTTCTGGCTATCACTGTATCATAGGACAAAGAAAGTAGGACGTATTAACATAAGAAAAGATGTAAAGGAAGAAGAGGTTGAGGGAAAAGAACGTAGGTAGAGATGGTCATAGATTTTTGAGAACGATGGAAGAACAACTTGGATCAGTATAAAAAATGAAATAAAAAAACGCTTTTCAAAAACGAGCGAAATAAACAAAAACGAACAATTTTAAATTGTTTAAATGATTTTGATTGTTTATGACAGATTTTGTTCGTTTCTTTACTGAACGAACGATGAACGAACGAAATGAAAAAGTTGAACGCGCCCATCTCTATAGATCTATAGATGTAGGAATTACTGGTTAAGTTTCAATTAAGTCTTCTTGTTTGTGTTGTAAATAGTTTAATTTTTGTTTAATGGTTAAAATAAAAAGTTCTAGATATGTGAATTATATTTAGCAGACAATAACTAAAAGAAATGAATGCTGCTTGAAAGTTTTTTATTCCTTACATCTTTACAACCTAAAGAAATAACCCTTTGAAGCTTTGATATTTCAAACTTTGACAATAATTTCACACACCTCTGAGTGACCCTTTAGTAAAAGAAAGTTCAACCTAAAGCCTAACCGCGTCAAACGTGTTGTACCGGCTAGTCCTATTGAGTGGCTGCTTTATTTAGCAAATGTACGGGCGACACATGACAAACTGGGACCGGAAAGGCTGACCCGGCTTGAAAATTCAAATGTACTACGGCTGCACCTGAGATCTACAGCGAGAACCAGAAAAATCTGGAATAGGAAGACATTATGAAAGCAATGATTAAGCGCATTTGATGCTGTAAATTTTTATGTGAAATCGGTCTGTTTACACTGCACAACTTGAACATCAAGTTACAAAGATTTAAGAACTAGAAGATCAGAGTTAGCAATCTGTGTTTTAATACCTGTATAACTCCTTGTCAAAGCCAGAGTAGATTCCACTGTTGTTGATAATTACAATAACTATAGGCAAATTATATCTAAAGGAAAAACATTACAATGCACAATCAGAGGCATACACAGGGGGGGGGGGGCATACAATAGTATATTTAGCTCACCTTGCAATGGTTTCTATTTCCATACCAGAAAATCCAAAAGCTGAGTCTCCTATAGTAAAATAAAACGATTTTTCAAATTTGTTAAGCTTTTGCAAAGTTAGTAATTACTATAAATAAAGTGGAAAAGGGATTTAAGAAAAGATGAATTATTACTCACTAGTAAAAACTCATTAGTAATAACTTACTAGTAAAAAAACGATTTTCGTAGCCTTTGTTACCCCAGGGATACCTATGGGTATAGCCTTTGTTACCCCTGGGATACCAACGGGTTCCCTCAATAAATTTCAGACAATTTGGTCCAGCCGTTTGGCTAGCCTATTTATAGCTAACATATAAATATACATATATATGAGCGAAGAGCTTTATCATGAAGATTATAGAACCTTCGACACAAAGAACCCTAGCTCCAGGGTCGTTATCTCTAGCATAAAGTGCTGTTGCAATAGCAAACCCTAGTCCTACTCCCATGGTTCCGAAGGTACCAGCATCCAACCTGAATGTGGAAATCAAAAAGGTAAAGCTTTAAAAAGCAGATTGATGTATTAATATGTAAAGGAATTGAGTCTTTACCACATACTCAGATTTTCTTATCCCTATATCTTTGCAGCCCAATGTTGTAGACCTTTAATATCTCAAACTATGAATTTAAGTAAATCAAATAATTTAAGTTTACTTCATTAGGTTGCAACTATATATAAGGATTAGACAATTTGAGCTTGTGGAAGAGACTCAATTAATTTATTTACTTGTTGGTTTAAACGTTGTATCATAGAACTTTAGTTTTACGAGGTGTGATCAATTAGTTTCGTTAAAAATTTTAAATGGCACTTCTGTAATTTTTTTGTTGTTGAAAGTTTACTATTATAATAATAATATATATAATAATTATAATAATATATTATTATTTATATTGGATTATTTTTAGATCAGATGTCAATCAGATGTTTGTTGTTATGTAAGGTGAGTTCCTCGAAAGTAATCAGCTTCATTCGTCACAGCAAGAAAATTTTCAGAATGATCTCAAACTTGACCCATCAGAGTCTGTTTTAGACCCTTTAAGAGCGATCAAAAGAAAAAAGAGATTGAGTATTGAATATCTGAAGGACTTTCAAGGATTTCTGCTTTTGATTTACATTTAAAATCCATAATCAATGTAATCCCTTTGAGCCTATGTCAGAGACTTTGGGACAAATTTAACCCAGATCTTTATCATTTTTATATCTTTGTTTAAAATGTAAAGCATATCAGGGTGTCTGGCAAACATACTTCTTGAACCCTGCTAATATATGGTTTAAACAATTTGCAATATTTTCGACTATTTCTGGTGTCTTGATGTCCGGACATCTCATTATCCTCCTTTAAATATTGATGCTTTCCGTTTTAACCTCATCAAACCACCATTAAAGTTTATAAAAATTGTTTTAAATTTGTTCTTGATCATGTTTAGTAGTTCGGATTGGTTTTGCATCGTCTAATAAAAACTTTTTTGGTAACCGATCCTACAATGTGTCCCCTTTCTCTGGTTAATATTCTAGATATTCCTATGTCACAATAAAGCAAATCCACCTGCATGAGAACAGATAAAGTAAACTTTAAAACAAAGATTTTAGAGCTGAGACTTCTTGAAGTTTGCTAAACTTGTTGATCACACCTTGCAGAATGATGATTTTAATAAAAACTTAAATTCAAATATATAAATGCTCTTAATTAAAATAACATTTTTGAATAATTTTAGATATCACATAGAAGATGCTCTGTATTTGCACCTGTGCCTAGGAAGGTTATTTTTCAGCATAGTTCGTCCAATATCCATTGTATTTGCTCCTTCACTAAACAAATATCATTGCAGTAAGGTGATGTGCATTAAGTTATTTCATTATTTGATATTTGTTTGCCAAATTAAGCAAAGTGTAAGAAAGGCCATTGTTTTCAAAATTTTTAATTTAAAACATTTGCCTAACTAACACTATTTCAAATGTTGACCCTGACAGAAAACTTATGCATTTTTTATGGATAAAAATATTATTTTTTTAAAAGCAAACTTAACAGATTACATTTTTGAAATCTTGGACGTTTTGTTAAAAAATCTTTAAAAAAAGTCAAAACTATTAACAACACTATATGTATACATACAGTTGCTGGAAACATAAAACCAGTTTGAAGTTTACCTGACAATATATGTACTGTATGTACTGTATGTACTGTATGTACTGTATGTACTGTATGTACTGTATGTACTGTATGTACTGTATGTACTGTATGTACTGTATGTACTGTCTGGTATGGTTTGAAGTTTACCTGACTATGTATGTACTGTCTGGTATGGTTTGGGAAAACTGGTTGAATGCCGCGTAGTAGTTCAGGGGAACAGTCTCATCCATGCAGAGTTCATGCGTAGAGGCACCATTTTCTCTACATTTCCTGTCACAGATGGGTTTTAAGTTTTTTTTGTCTGATATTTAGGAATATCTTGGTTATTAACTTTAAGACCAAGGGAATATATTTTCATTAAAAAGCATCCCCCCACTCTTCTTTATATATCCGTTTTCCCCCCGGAAAATAGGATATGGAAGCGCAAAATGGAAAACATTTTTAAGGTTTTGTTTTGCTGAATTTTCTGATTGAATGAAGAGAAGTTCTTTTTCATTTCAATTTGCTTAGAGAAACTCATTTTAGCCATTCAATAATCTTTTGTCACACAGGGTTGCAGACATAGAGAATAGAATATATATTAGAGGGGAATTTACAAGAAAAAAGTGTAAAACGGCCATTTTGTTGTACTGTTTCCATACTGCAGGTGTACTTCACATATTTGTGCTATATAACCTTTTGGGCCCTGGCATATCATTTTATAGAAAATCTAAAATTATTGTTAAAAGAAAACCAAATTATGAAATAGTCTGGTTTCATAATTGACCAATGATCATTTCACATAGACTCTATGCCTTCCACTTTACAAACAATGATTTTCCGTTATAACTATAAATCAAATGATGTTTTTTATTCACCTAATTCATTATTAAGATTATTTAACAGTTTAAAAAATTCGAAATTGAAATGAATAGTCTAGGGAACATACTGTATTAATGTACTCTACTGCATATACTTTGTGAACATTTTTATTATTTGTACACTTTAAACTCCCTTTCAGGCTGAAAGGGACTGAAAAAATTCATACCGAGAGATTCTTTAAATTCCCCTCTAATATATATTCTATTCTCTATGGTTGCAGAGTGTATCAGTTTTAAAGTAGTAATGCTTATTATTGTATATTAAATCATTAAATATTGAATTACAAAATATTGCCTTACTTTCTTAACTCTATCCACCAGGGGGAAGAATTGCTGAATTTGAAGTTTCCTGCATAAAATGAATTTTTGATAAAGATCTATAAATACTTTAAATAAGGAAATTTTACCTTTTAGAATATTTAAGCGAGCAGTAGTAACCTTTTAAAACATGTTCATAACCAGTGCATTGTGTGTCTTTTGCTTACCACAAGGAATTAAACTTTAGAGAAAGTTGTACTGTCTGTTTTCTAATTTTCATGATTCCCTGCAACTGTAAACTTGATCTTTTTTTTGTCAAATCACTCAATAAACCATAAAAAGTCTGTATTTAAAGCAGAAAACTTAGTTTACCCTTGAAATTGTATTTAAAGATTTTAAGGTCATCTTTACAGTATCATCTTTAGTTAGAAACCCTGTATTTGCTCTTTTCAAAAATTAAGATGCTAAAAAATTTTTATAGCTATGGTCATTGTCAAAGTGTTCCTGTTGGACCATCTAAATTTAAATACTATATTTTTTTTCTATCCATATCACTGTTAGGATGTCCCTGAATATCTCCTTGAAGAGCTACAGATGAATGTATAGAATTATGCATTTCCTCTGCGCAGATATCCATCTTAACAAGTTAATATGAAGATTTGAACTAGGGATGGGCACATTCAGATTTTTTAAAACCATAATGGTGTTTTAAAATCATTGAAAAAAAAATTTTTCTGGTCGCCGTTTATTCCCTTGCTAAGAACTGAATATTCTGTTTGTCTATAGCAGTTTCAATTCTTCCTGAAAGTTTCCATTCAGTAAAGATATAATAAACGGCATTAAAGAGAGATATTCAAAAAATCCTTGAGGGTGCCAGCCAGCCGGAAGATAATGATGAAAATTGTTGGTCAACCTGGATTACTTTAACAGTTGATGACCATCTTGGTGGTGTGCCAAAGTGTAGCATCCAGTTTAACCTTGCTCCAACCAGTAGAACAACATCAGCCTCCTCTGAACATTTGATTATTATTAAAATGCTTTAGAACCTTGATAAAAATAATCGTTCATTGCCAACATTATTTCCATATCTCAGATTTAAACTCACTTGAAACAACATCTGAATACAATTATTCTTAATTACCTAAAACTTTAGATCTTGCTGCGCTAATCACCAAGTCGGAGTCATCAGGAATAACTCCTTTACCCATAGGTGTTGGAAGAACTGGGATATTTAGCTCCCGGGTTAAGGCTCTCAACTCCATCTCAGCCCGACCATATGCTGCTCCCTTTCCTGTTTTTAAAATCAAATAGGATGTACAATGTCCATATATTTTTTCAGAGATTAGTAAAAAGTGACATCATAGACATACAAGCAAGGTCATGTTAGGGAAAATTACAAGTTGCTTTCTAGATTTATGTAAAAACAAATGAGAATCAGGTATATGTATGCAATATTAATTGCATGCAAAAATCTACATTCTTACAATTCTTACAATAATATGTTTGTGTGCAACTCCTTGCTTGTTTTACTTATAAAGAAACATTAACCATGCACTTTATGAATATTTCAAATACTATAATACAACATTGTATAGTTATTATCTAAATGATGTAAATTAAAACTTTATCAATCAAGAACCAGTCTGCATTTGAGCCAAGTCTAGAGACGGTTTAATCAACTGTATATCTTGAATCCATGATTCAGCATTTGTCAAAGTCCTTTAGATGATAACTACACTGCAGAACTACAATTAAGTATGGATCAACCAAGTATGTGAAGCAGTTCAACAAACTTGCTAGAAGTCATTAAATTTGGTCCCTAATTTGAGAAATATTAAGAAGTAGTTGAACTACTTGCTTTTAGGACTGGGCAACATTCCATTAACCCTATTCCTGCTGGGGGGGGGGTCAATTTGACCCCCCCCTGTAGTTTTTTTTACATAACTCAAAAAGTATTGGTATGAGGCTGTTGAAATTTTCTGACTTTTCTTACATACCCAAAGCCCTCCCTTTAGGCCTAAAACCGGGCTTTAATACTAACTGCCTGAGTCCTCAGGCACACTTCCTGAATGACTGCTTTTGCCTGTAACAAACTAAATCTTTGTTTTGACCCACTTTCACTTGTCAGATTTTGATAAAATTTAGCTTTTTGGAAAGCCTATGACATAGGGAAACGGATTGCACAAGTTTTGCGAAAAAAAAATTGCAAATTTTTTGCAAACAACCTGTCAAAGGAAATTTGCACATTTTTAGTTTTTCTTGATTAAAAATCAGGTTATTTAAAATTTTGCAAAATTTTTTGCATATTTGAAATGGCATGGTCAAGGGCTTTTCAAAAATGTATAATTTGTCATTTTTTGGAAAAATTTTTTTTTGCAAACATTTTTACTATAAAATGGTATTTTGCGATAAAAATTCAATTTTCGCAAATTTGCAAATTTTTTTGCAGATTCTAAAAGTAGAGCACAAGAGCTTTCTAATGATATATCATTTGTCATATTTGGACATAAAACATGGGATTTAGACGGGGGGGGGGTCAAATTGCCCCCCCCCCCCAGCGTATCCTGGTTTTCAAGTACCCCAGCAGGGATAGGGTTAATGGTGAAAGGCATTTATGTTTATACTTAACTCAACCCTACTAAAAATGTTATCTTTTCAATGTGAGACCAAACACATTTCACCAATGAGAGGTTCTCAGTTTTTAATCTAGGTTGGGTTAGGGATACAAAATTAACAACACTCACCGTTAACAGAGTAGCATCCACTGCCCAGGTCTATACTTTTGATTAAATCTAGACCAATTACTCATAAATCTCACCAATTATTATGAGCGGTCTTTTTGCAGACTTAAGAAGTTCAATGGCCTCCATCATATTTCTATCTTCAGGAAGCATCTAGAAAAACAAGTTCATACTAAAAGTTTTCAGAAAACACATCTTTTTTTGGGATTTGTGACCTTTGGAGGTGGAGGAGGCAAAGGATTGAAGTAAACATCTTTGTACTTGACTCTCATATTCAACATATCACCTCAAATTGTAAATTTTTAGAAAACCTTATAAATATGATCTCAAAACAAAATAAGATTTACGAAGTCCTTTTTACAACAATCTTTGTTCTTGGCAATGCTAACAATACAAATTAAAAACACACAATTTACCTGGAAGATCAATATAGCAAGGTCCAGGACGTCCATACACTGATGTTCTGACCGCTCTCTCAAGCTGGCGAGGGATGAGGTCAACCTGAGCCGGACGTCCACAGTACTTTGTACTCACCCTAAACCCCACAATAACAATCAAAATGTACACATTGTTACTGTTAAATCAAATCTTATGAAAGTGTCAGGTCTATGAAAACAATGAAAGGCTGCTTATGTTCAATCTTATCAAAATGCCAGAATAACGAAAAACATGATAGAAATTGCTAAAATATCTGAGAATTATGAAATTTTATTATAAATTTTAAAAAATGTCTATAATTTTACTTTTCTATAATTATAATGCCTTGATACTTTACAGGACAAATGGCTAATGTACATTGTTTGCGTACTTTAGGTGTCCCTTGGAGACCCAAAAGTTTGGTGTCTCCAATGAAAATGGTAGCTTGGGGTCTCCAATAAAAATCTGGGGTCTCTGATGAAAAGCCTGGGGTCTCCAATGAAAAGATTGGGGTCTGTAAAGAAAATCTGGGAGTCCCGATGAGATGGTCATGGGGATCTCTGTTAGTACTCAAATTATTATGATTTCTTCCCAGACTCTTACCTGACTGATTCTATTTGAGGCCACTCTTGAAAAGCCCCAACTCCCTCCTGCCTTGTTTCACTAGATCCACCAATAAGAATCATAGGCCAACAATTCTCCCTAAAAATAATAAATGGTTAGATTTCTTTTCTTGCTCTTTGTACAATTGTGCCAGGGGTTACATGGTAGTAGCCATTGCATATATTTCTTTAATTAAATGAATAAAATAAATAGCATACTTAGCATTAGCAAGACCAGCGATACAGTGAAGAACTCCTGGTCCAGAAACAGCTAGACAAGCAGCTGGCCAGCCTAGTAAAATTTATATTAGTAAGACAAGAAATGCAGTCTGATAAATAATGAAATAATGTGAAGGACAAAATTGTCGATTTACAGTCTTTGTAACATAAAATGTGTTTGGGTAAGGTTTAATATACGAATTTAAGACCTGTTAGGTATCCTATAGCTTGAGCAGCATAGCAAGCAGCTTGTTCGTTTCTCATCCCAACATATTGGATTCCAATCTGCTGAGCTGCTACTCCTATCTAGATAATATTGATGATTGATAGTAGTATAGCATAGTACCATAATCACAGTGCAAAATGTAATAAGCATGAACATACTTTTTGGTTTTGTAGAAAAATTGTTTTTTTATATACAGGGTTACCCACAAAGGATGAGAGTGTAAAGACGACCGAAAACTCTTAAAATGTGACGATCCCAAGGCTTACTTATATATTCTGTCTTATAAATACATAGTTTTCTAATGGCTTATTTAAAAATTTGGTAAATAAACAAACAAGTTTACAGAGGAATCAGACAGTACAAATTTCGTACAATTGTACATAGCCCAAAACTTAAGACAGAGTATTGTATAAAAACCAGTTTTAGAACCCGGGTTTCACGAATGGGGTTAGGCAGTTTTGTGGATATAAAGTTGTGTTAAGAAATTTTATTATATTTAGTTTTTTATATTCTCCTATTTTTTCAAAATCTTTTAAATCAAAATCTTCACAAAAGTTAAGGCCCGAAAAAGGAAACTAGAGAGTTTCGTTAACCGATACTATTTTAAATTTCGGGCTCTGAAGTCATATCATGTATATATACTGTATATTGTATTATAACGAGTGCTCAGTGCATACAAATTTCATAAAAACTATCTGATACAACATCGTCATTTTTAACTTTTTATATTTTAAACTAGCAATTGGAAACGCAGCTTTGCCTGAACTTGTTCCCATAAAAGTCAATGCACTCCTCTTACAATTTTCAAATCATTCATATATTGGACTTCCAAAAAGAGATTACTAATTTACTTATATGATTTTCCCTTGCTAAAAACAGAGATTACTACTTATATGATTTCCCCTCGCTAAAAACAGAGATTACTATTTATATGATTTTCCCACGCTAAAAACAGAGATTACAACTTATATGAGTTTCCCACGCTAAAAACAGAGATTACTACTTATATGATTTCCCCTAGCTAAAAACAGAGATTACTATTTATATGATTTTCCCTCGCTAAAAACAGAGATTACTACTTATATGATTTTCCCACGCTAAAAACAGAGATAACTACTTATATGATTTCCCCTCGCTAAAAACAGAGATTACTATTTATATGATTTTCCCTCGCTAAAAACAGAGATTACTACTTATATGAGTTTCCCTCGCTAAAAAGCTTGAAAAGAAATAACAGCCCTAATTGAACCTTCTGAAGAAAAAATTGTTGTTCAAAAACTTCGAATCAAAATAAAGTTTTAGGTGTAAAGTTTAAAAATTAAATATGGAGGATGAGCAGTGGCCACCCGAAGTGACAGTTAACTGCTGATATTTACCTCGACAACTGGAATTCCAACAACTCCAAAAATGTATTTTACTCCAAGATTTTTTAAAGATTCTACAACCACCCTGAACCCTTCGATCTCATCCTCGGGGTCCATACTCGTCTAAATTTAAACGTAAAAAACATATTTTTTTTATAAAAATCTACGTTATAGGAACTGTAACTATAATTTCAAAGATGGCAAAGATGTCAATTCCCCATTGATAACGGTATCCTTGAAGCCTTTATCTGATCAATGATATGGAAGATATTGTCATTTTTCTAGAGTAAAAGTGTTATATTCTGATAATTCCCATATATTTTCTGAAGTTGAAATGCGCAAGTCGCTTTTGTAGAGAAATTATAATTAAACACATTAAGTTTTCCAAATCATAAACATAATTCATACTTGATCAGACAAAGCTTTTAATAGATTCTGTGTGAATCTGACATTGCCAGCTTGGTATGGAGGGTTACTTGATATTACGTTTAGACGACTGCAGTCCCTGTAAAAATTAAATTTATCAAAAGTTTTGAAAAAAATGTATCCCTAAGCTTTAGTCGTATAAGCATAGGGATTAATTCCAAATTGTGTAGCTTTGTTCTTAAATTCTTTTTAGAATATATTTGTCTCGTGAATATTCTCAAATACTCTTTAGAATACAATAATAATAATTATTATTTTGACAAAAATAAGTAAAGTATAATTTTTTACAATTGGGTCGAGGACTGAAAGGTCTGAGACCGTTGTAAATTTAAATGAAGACGACTTATTTTCTAACGACGACTTATGTTTGCTATTTCTTTACACTAGCAATGTCGCAGAAAAATTAACCAAAGAACAGATTTAATGAATGTCGAACTACATAGACTAAATTCAACCACTTCTCTTTAGTTCACAGTGATCCAAATGTTGCAAGTTCTCACGCAACCACCAATGGGAATTTTGCCAATTTATTTATTGAAACTTTTTTTTAAAACAAGTCCTTTATTGTTCTAAAATTTGTTTGTTCAGGGCTACAGATAAGTATAATTTAATCAGTGTGAGTAAATCCAAAACTAGCTTGTTGCGACACTTTAAAGTCGTCCCAGTCTTGATCTCTGTGAATTTGACCCGGCGCACAGGAGAACTGCATGAACCTGCGCTACGTGGTTCAACCACTTCTCGCTATTCAATAAATCTGATCTTGGACAAATATTCAGTCAAACTTTATTGAGTGTCGTTATTCATCTCAAGTACAGGATTATCCAAAAGGATGACCGGTCGGAAACTCCTTGAATAAAACCAGGGAGTAAGGAATAGAAAGGATATATAACTGACGCGGTTCGCCCTACCATATGACTATACATGCTTTGCAGACGGTACTTCATTTGAATAAGAAATATTTGTCTGATGTACATTTATTGTGTATACAATAACCTATTATGAATATTTATTTTATCAAATGGAGTATCCGACTGCAAAGCATGTATAATATTGTATAATCATATCTCCCTGCTATTCCTTACTCCCTCAATAAAACTAAAGGTTGAATTTTGTACTTTAAAAAATGCTTTGTATAATGTGAGAAAACTGAATTCTTATCCTTTGTGCAGATACAGGGTTACCCACTTAGGATGAGACTTGAGAACCGATTGTTCAGAATTTATGCATTCTGTTTTCTCACTGTAAATCCCTGCAACTGCAAACTTATTTCTATGTTTATCAAATCATTTAATGAACTATAAATGAAGTATTAGAAGACTACATTTTAGACTAAAGACTTGATTTTACGTTGGGATAGTCATATTTTCGGAGTTTTAGGTCGTCTTACAGTCTCATCTTTTGTGGATAACACGGTATTAGCTGACTTAACAACTACTTACTTTTCCTAATATAATATTATTACTGCATCAATGTTATCAGAGTTGAGATAAGACGAGGATACAATAATATCTGCCTTTAACTTAGACTATTCTTATCTTATCTTACACATGCCAGGAAGAAATTTAGAAAAGTATAAAGTATAATAAGTTAAAAGATATATTCGGACTAAAGCTGTTTTGGTTCAGTAAAATTTTTATTAATGCACGAAAAAGTTTTTTTAAATAAAAGAATAAATGTAGTAAATGCCGTACTCTTAAAACTTAGTCCAGAACTGTATCACTCCAGGTACAACTCGTTCGCTACAAATGTCAACCAGGACACAAACTCTTCAGCGATCAATGCCAAACCAATGGGTCTATCGGACACAAGCGTAGCTATAAAACAAGCTCTTAGGTGATCAATGCCAAACCAATGGGCATGATCTTATCGGCTCTGAATATCAATTCGGATTATATGGAGCTCTTTAAAACTGTTCCCACATATTCAAGGATATTTATTTATTTTCGCAAATACTGCGATTTACGTAAAATATTACAGATGTGTCCCATATCATATTGGATCGTCAATGGGTCAAAATTACAATTTCCGGGTATAACCACAAAAATTAAGAAGAATAAATCATTTGAAAAATTGAATTAGGCTAATATAAAAATTTTCTTGCAGGAAATGCTATGTTTTTCGAATATAATATGTTTATTTTGACGTTAAAGCTTGGAGATAATCTAATGATATCGGACGCTCTGTATGAAACCCATTGAAAACAGTTTTTAAATGTTGGAACCTGTTTCTACTGATTATTATTATTAAAAAGTTTAAAAACTGAACCAAAATTAATGCCCAACCAATCACTAACTTCATCTGGCATACATTAATAAAGTTTAACTCACCACTTCTTAGACATCGAAAGATTTTTTTAATATGTCTTTTTCTTAACCCTGGAGATATTTAATGTCTAAATGCTGCAGATTTCCCGCATGTTTCTTGGCTATTCATTTATTTTAACAGTTACTGAAATTTAGTATAAAATTCATTGAAAATTGTCAAGACGACATTTTATAAATTATTTCGATTTTTCTGAAGTTCTGGGGTTAAGTGTAGTAAATCACAGATCCGTCCGGAGAAATCTTAACCGTCAACATTTTATATAATTTCCTCAATTTTCATGTGAATCTCAACTTTTCTACATATTTTATTTAATGGCTCATTTTTATAATATTAGGATTTATTTCCCTTAACTCAATACACCACATTCTCTTTCTCTCTTGATAAAGTAAAACAAGTTTAATTTCTAAATATATTATATAGTCAATAAATAGCAAAGGGCAAGTTTTTTAAAAATTATAAATATAAATTAAGTTTTACTAGTGAGTTCTCAGCAAGAGTACCATGATGAATAAAAATGTTGGGGATTCAGGAAATACATAATTAGGATTAAAATCAGACTCAGGCAATAAGCCTAGGCAGTCAGGATATTATTAAACCAAGATATAAAATTTAGAACAGTCTATGGTATTCTAATCTTCATAAAGGAACTGTAAGTGTAATTTCAATTGACTCTCTATGCAAAGATGGCAATACAACGGTACCCTTGAAACCTTCATTTAATAAAAAATGTGGAATAACCCGTCGTTTTTCCGATTCAAAAAGTGTTTATTTCTGCGAGTTTCTCCATTGCTTCTTATAAACAAAGTATGCGCAAGCCACTTTCGCAAAGAAACCGCTAATGATAATACACTGTTCAAAGAAACATAAAAATTTCTATCTAATTCATATTTGATCAGAAAAAGCTTTCAAGGGTACCGTTGTAAATCGGTCATTGTCATCTTCAATCTTCATATGGAGTGTCACTTGAAATTATTGTACAGTCCCTTTAACATAATAATAGCATTAAATCAGATTTATATATATATATATATATATATATATATATGCTATGTATGTACTACGTACGTAGTACATGCTAATGTACTACAGAACAAATTGACTGACAAACGAACAATTAAAATCAATGGAAGTGATTTAGCTGTACTTTTGCTCAGAACAATACGATATAAGCGACAAGCTTTCCTTTAGTCAAATTTAAAATTCATGCAATATTGCTTTTACTTGAAGCTTAGTTCTGATATAAACTGAACAATGTAGGTAGTAAATACTAAAAAGATAATCTAATAAATCTAAAATATAGTTTGTTTCTGTTTATCATCAGTTACAGAGTTGAAAATGTTGGATAGCTCTGCCATGAGTGTCTCTGATCTATAGGATACCCGGATATCAGGAACATTAGTTCTAGTCATATCATTCCCAGCTACCCCCTCACGGGTATAGTTCGGACCCAACCAGTGCTGTTTAACCTAAATACAAATAGAATTTTTATCACAAAAAAGATTTTTTTCTCTCCTGTAGAACTTGTGTGGGAGCGAAAGAAGGCATGCGGCCATAAGCCACAACCGGTTACCTTCCATGCAACATAAACATATTAGCTTTTTGTCTTACGGCAGCCATGAGCTACTATATGCCACAACATTTTCGTTTTCCGGCAATTATTACTTTTGTAAATGGTAAATTTGGGGCATTCAAATTGCGATTTTCAATACGGCTCATGGCCGCCTGTCTTTCCCCGCTCGTGTGGCTGTTTATATAATTCAACGGAGGTGAATGTAATTTTCTAATTCAATTTTTATCCCTAAATTTGTATTTTCAATAATTAAAAATGGTATTTAATTTCAATGCTCGAATTGTCAAATAATAATTATCCTACATGGTGTGAGAATCCACTTGTAATAACAGAGTTTCTGGCTAGCTCACACATATCACAGCTAGACAACTTCCACACCTAGAAATATTAATGAATTAATTACAGCTCAGTATCTACCAGTGGCAAATATTCTACAGGTAAAATTATTTCCCTTAAAAAAATGGTAAGCATAATTTTAAGTGACTCCATGCAAAGATAACAATGCCCAATTTACAGTGGTAACCTTGAAACCTTGATCTGATCAAGAATGTGGAAGATATTGTCGTTTTTCTGACCTGAAAAGTTTTAAGTTCAGATAATTTTCTCCTCCGTTTCTTAAAAGCAAGAAATGCCCAATTTACGAGACCCAATAGAAAAGATGCAGTATTAAAAAACTAAAACACATGAATTTCTAATTCTTACTTGATCAGACAAAGTTTAAAGGGCACTGCTAACTAAACTAAACATTGTCATCTTTGCATAGAGAACGTAGGGTCACTTGCAATTAAGCATAAAGTCTCTTTAACAACATTTAAATCATGTTAGCATATAACCTGTTAACAACATTTAAATCATGTTGGCATATAACCTTTTAACAATATTTAAATCATGTTAGCATATAAACCTTTAACAACATTTAAATCATGTTATCTTATAACCTTTTAACAACATTTAAATCATGTTAGCATATAAACCTTTAACAACATTTAAATCATGTTATCTTATAACCTTTTAACAACATTTAAATCATGTTAGCATATAACCCTTTAATAACATTTAAATCATGTTAGCATATAACCCTTTAACAACATTTAAATCATGTTAGCATATAACCCTTTAACAGCATTTAAATCATGTTAGCTATACCCTTTTACAACATTGAAATCATGTTACCATATAACCCTTTAACAACATTTAAATCATGTTAGCATATAACCCTTTAACAACATTTTATTCATGTTAGCATATAACCCTTTAATTTCATTCTATAAACTTTCAGCGTAATGCGTTTATGGTTTTTTTGGGTGAAAATCATGTTTTTACACAAATTATCAGAAGTCTTATGGAAATGAATTAAATTCAAATTATGTAATACAGGTATTCGAAGAATTAAAGGGACAAATATAAAGTGAAGGCTGTCAATATAAATTCACACAACGAAACCCGTAAAACCTTTGTGATCCTAATGAATGAGTTATCTATTTTTCTCTGCAGTACAGAGCCATAGGAGGAATTTATCAGAATCAAACACTAATTAAGCCACAGATAAAATGAAGTATCTTCAGCATAATTGATCAGATAAAGGTTTCAAGGAAATTATAATGACAGTTCCTTTAAATATAATTTTAATATAATACCTGAGCAGCAATACTGTACTCCTCCATTAATGGTTCCTTTGTGAAATGGAACTGTAAAGGATCATCAGTAGATAAAGAGACATTTAATCCTCTAGCTAGATAATCTGGTAGTGGAGACCTATAGTAGATATAGAGACAATTTAATCCTCTAGCTAGGTCAAAAGGTGTACCAGTAAAGTCTCATATATTTGGCCTTTTAGATCGAGTGTGAGATTTGCATGTTAAGTAAAATATAATAAATTAAAATGAAAAAGGTATGACGAACCTATTGTAGTTGAGGAAGAGAGAATTGTTGGATAAAGGAGACATAGCAATTCCTATCTGACAGAGATAGTATAAATACTGGAGAACTGGAACCTAAATAGAGAGATAGTTTAGAAATACTGGAGAACTGGAACCTAAATACAGAGATAGTATATTAATACTGGAGAACTGGAACCTAAATACAGAGATAGTATATAAATACTGGACAACTGGAATCTAAATACAGAGATAGTATATAAATACTGGAGAACTGGAACCTAAATACAGAGATAGTATATTAATACTGGAGAACTGGAACCTAGATACAGAGATAGTATATAAATACTGGAGAACTGGAACCTAAATACAGAGATAGTATATAAATACTGGAGAACTGGAATCTAAATACAGAGATAGTATATAAAAACTGGAGAACTGGAACCTAAATACAGAGATAGTATATTAATACTGGAGAACTAGAACCTAAATACAGAGATAGTATATAAATAATGGAGAACTGGAACCTAAATACAGAGATAGTATATAAATACTGGAGAACTGGAACCTAAATAGAGAGATAGATAGATATATATTTGACTAAATATTTAATTAAAAGCAATTTAAGTTTCACAATTTTTACATTTTAATTTAATACTTAATTTAATAGATAGAATATAAATACTGGAGAACTGGAACCTAAATACAGAGATAGTATATAAATACTGGAAGACTAGAACCTACATACAAGGATAGTATGTAAATACTGGAGAACTGGA
Source organism: Eurytemora carolleeae (assembly GCF_000591075.1). NCBI lineage: Eukaryota > Metazoa > Arthropoda > Copepoda > Calanoida > Temoridae > Eurytemora > Eurytemora carolleeae. The sequence continues at coordinate 203,046 of NW_019396163.1, forward strand.
ACCTACATACAAAGATAGTATAAATACTGGAGAACTGGAACCTGAATAAAACGAATTACTAATCTGGAACTTTCAATTAAGAGTTTAAACGTATAGTTGGGATTTATTAGACCAAACTAAAATAATCGATTTCTTTTTTTAACAAAAGCTGCAAATTTTCAAGTGGGATTGTTAATAATTACTTAGGAATGTTGTTTGTTGTGAGAATTTTAAACCCAAATTTTATGTGGACATCGGAACTTTTGTGTGAACATCGGTAATCTTGATCTAAATATCCAATGTTTGATCAATTCTTTTTTCCCACCACAGCCACAGGATATCAAGGAATTAAATTAATCAGTTTACACAGATGGAGATTAACAAGACATAAGACATTAGATACAAGTATGGTTGCTCGCAAAAATTCTCCCAATTAAAGATTAAATTAATTCGAAAAAATAATGGCTTGTTCAACGAACAACGGAGGTAGCTGGATCCAGAAATTAGAGGCACAAAAGTTATAACTTTCAAGATTACTTAATTACGGATTGTGACTTTGATATTTAAGTTTATTTCGACCTTTCTCAGAAGAAGACCATGAGAGATGGATTCACACATGATGAATGCTGATACAAGATGCTGAACTGGTCCTGCTTCTCCACAGTGGGGTCGGAATACAAAGGTATTTAAACCACGTGACTAAATCAATTAATCAAAATATAAAATGATCCCAAGCTCTGTTGAGCGGGTTCACAAGAAGGGAAATGAGCTGTAGTTTATATATGCTAAATAAAATTTAGCAACTTTTTAACTTTTGAATAACAAAAATTGCCCATTTTTGTGTCGTTCATCTTTTTCTTCGATTATTTTAAGTTGAAACTCAACTTTCGATAGGTGTATTATGTGGATATATGCTTTGGGGCAGAAAAGATTTAGGCTGTAGGTTTCCTGCGACATTAATATTGCATATATATTTACATCTAATGTATTATAAATGTGTTATTTGTTCAAATCATCACATACAAAGTGTATATATATATTTACTTGATTCGCAGCATTATTACTAAATATATTTGACTTAATTTTGGTGTCACTTAATCACTTGATGGTAAAGTTTTAATTAATTCTTATTTTGTTTATCTGACCTCTCTGTAGTGGTTTAGCACTGTGATGTTGGCGAACATGTAGTAGATATAGTAGGAATACGGAGGATTCTCAGTTTCAGTCCACTAGATATATAATTTTACATTGAAAATAATCAATTTTACTGTGTCATTTGTTAACTTTCATCAATAATGTTATGCATTAAGTATTTTTTCGGAAATCAGACCGTTCTGATATTATTTACTAAATTTATAGATCTGCACTGCACAGCACTGCACTGCACTGTACTGCACTGCACTGCGCTGTAGTGTAATGTACTGTAATGTACTGTACTGCGCTGTACTGCACTTTACTGCACTGTACTGCACTGCACTGCACTGTACTGCACTGCACTGCACTGCACTGTACTGCACTGTACTGCACTGTACTGTACTGTGACATAATGTACTGTACTGCACTGTACTGCATTGTACTGCAATGTACTGTACTATACTGCACTGCACTGCACTGTAATGCAGTGTACTGAAATGCACTGAACTGCACTGTACTGAACTGCACTGCATTAAACTGTACTGCACTGCACTGCACTGTACTGTACTGTACCTGGTCTGGAGTAGGAACATCGACATCAAACATAGGATTTTCAGGTTTAGATTCATCATCCACACTGTCAAATCCAATAACGTACTGCAGAAACCTTAACATTATCCTATTGTGTTGGATCTATTTAGATGTATAAAATCACAATAATTCTTCGAATAGAGAATTAAAAAACAAGATATTTTAGTAAAAAATATTAATGCGAATCCTGGAAAAATTGAAATTGTTCCGATTTTCAAGTTTTTTGTTGTCATTTCCTAATTGTTTAAACAGGAAATTCAATTTTTTGAGAACAGGAAAATGTTGAAAATTGAAAAATGGAGCACAGCAGTTTCCGACTTGTCCGGTTTCAGATGAGTCTCCGTGGAGTGGTCTGCAGAGTCTGAACCCTTATTCCCCCTTTATCTTTGTACATCCTGTATATAAACCTGTGCAGTGAAGGATGTGAGGCTGGATCCTTCGTAACCTCGAATAGAGGTTGGAACAGGTTGGTCAGGATCTGCTGGAAGTTTTCTACACAGTTGTTGACCCTGTAGATATCAAAGAGACGAGGAACTTGAATCAACCAACGGACATTGTCTAGATTAAATATATGATATAAAGATAAAGTTATTTAATTATTTAGCATCAAAATTTAACCATATAACGATTGGAGGGGGGGGAATTCCCCCCCTCCACCCCCCTGTTCACTTTTCCAACTTAAAACTCCAAGCAAATTTATGCAAAAAAAAAAACTATTGTATGCATAGGCTAGGGTAGAGGACGGTCTAAGGGCTAGTCGGTGTTTCAAATTTCTATTTACTTATTTAAAAACTCCTTGAAAAATGGATGTAGAAACGTGTTGTGTTAAACCGTTAAGTTTAGAGGTCTAACTTTTATTAATTTGCTGGCCATAAAATGTAATTCCATAGGTAACAAAAATATGTATCATGATTTTGGTGTGAAGGTAAGGTGAGCAAACATAAAATACTAAATAAAAAATCATAAACTTGTATTTTTATACCTGAGTATACGTTGTTTCTGATAGCCCAGTCTGCCAGCATATCCCATTCATTGATATTTCTTCCATAGATAGACAATCTGAGATAATATATAATGTCCAGCAGAGCATAAACATAAAATTAAACATTTTAAAATTTGGTTTCGTACCTTAGCTCCAGATTTTGATATTTAGATTCCTCAAGATCAACAAACACTTCCTAAATAAAATACGTAACGTATAATATTCATAATAGTTATAACATTAAGGTGGGTTGGATTAATAAATGTTTGTTTAATCTCCTTAATACGGTGATTATATGTCATTTAAAGGGACAATAAGCGTAATTTCAATTGACCTTCAGTGCAAAGAGGGTAATGCGTGATTTACAACGGTATCCGAGCTGGGCCTAGTTTGGACTGTATGGCTAACTTACAATTACTAAAGCGGCAAACTTGTATGATCTATGTATACTTGATCATACAAAGCTATGAAGGGGTATATTTTTTAATCGGGTATTGCTATCTTTGCATGAAGGGTCATCTGAAATTACGCTTACAGTCCCTTTAAGTATAAACGTACAGAACTAATAAATGATCAAATTAAAAGAGAAATCAATCCTAGAGCGAGAAAATATATTCTTTTAAATTCAAACAATAAATTTGTTAGTCTGAGCTTGCTTCTCGTTTAATTGTTTACTAAGAAAGATTTAGTTTATTCCTACCTTGATGAGTTTACCGAAATATTTGCCTCCAACTTCATTATCTGTTTTCATAAACACCTCTCTTAGCCTGAAGTTTATAAAATAAATGGATTACATAAAAGCATGAGTTAATATTCTAAAGCTCATCATTTAAAACATTTGTAACGGACAAATTTATTCAAAAATTATAAAAAGGCACAAATTGAAAATTGTAAAGAAAATATTTTTTTTATATTTCTGAAACGAGACTGTTCATTTTTATTTATTTGAAGAATATTGCAATTGAATTTGTATTAAATGTCAGTTTTTTAATATAAAAAGAATTATGTTTAACACTAAGTTTCATGCCTTAAAGCAAAATATATTAAGTTTTGTCTCTAATACCTTGATTCTCCAATAGGATTATATTTAGCGTTGAACTTATCAAACCTATGGAACGTATTCCGATCCTGGAAATAATATTCTGATAGAGGTAGTGTCTATTAATTCAGGGGAAAAGAAAGACATAAATACAAAAATGAAAACAAAGTTGTTTTGAACTTATAGCTAACTAGCTTCAGATCCAGTAGTTACTACTGTCGTTTACACTCGCTTGGTCGTAAATTACAATTTTAGCTATTTGCCCTGTGTAAACCCACTCCCGAGTACCCCAATCAAATTTTAAGGAAAATCGTGTATGGGTACATGAGTTATGATCGGGAATCCAAACAGACAAACAGAAATTACAACTTGCTAATTGATAATTGCATCCTCTCAAATGGTAGTATATTAAAATGTTGGACAGAAATAATATTTATAAATACTAACTCACTAAGTATAAATGTTGACTGAATAGCCTATATATTAAAACTATAAACAACGCAAGCATTTAGCACTTTTTTCAGCAACATATTATATATATATTGTACCTATAAAAGAACACATGTTTTAAGACTAGCAGTTAAATCTTATATTTTAAGATGGAAATTTATAAAATGTAGATTTAACAATAACTAAAACTAAAAACTAAGTTAAATTCCAGGGATGAATAGTAAAAGGATGGATTAAGAAACCATTATGAATTGTTAGTTTAATACTTACAGCATGAACATCAAGCATGTCTACTGTTAGATCATAAGCTGTAACATTCAGAGATTCAAATACATCACGTAGGGTCATCTCTCCATTCTATAATATATTTTATCAAGCTATAATTGTGTTCTTTATGGTAATGAATTAAGTCATTGTGTTGTGAGACAATGATTTTTTTTTATCCCTATATCTTTACAATTTGATTGTGTAAACCTTAGATAGATTATTAAATCTAACAGAATTTATAGTTTGAAATATTTAAGGTCTAAGACATTGGGTTACAAAGATATAGGGATTAGAAAATCAGAGTTTGTGGCAAAGACTCAACTTCTTTCTTTAATTCAAATGAAAATAAAATTTAAATAAGCATTTTTTGTTAAAAGTCTTATCATGTTTAGATATAACCATTGTATCAACAAACATTTCAAAAAAATGATCAAAAACGCTATTATTTTTGCACAATTTGTTTGGACCGAAATTTTCTCTTTATCGGAAAGGTTGAAACCTTAAAAGATTATATTTTATTTTCTCAAGCTTGTACTGAAAACAAAGGTGTCTCTTTAAGATGACACCCCAGTATTTAAAGATTTTAAAAAAGCGTAAAAATGTCAATCTTATATTTTTCTTTTAAATTTTCACCTTACAGACTGGTTCGTCTCCATCAGTTTTTAGAGTTTTCTTGATAAACCTAAATATAAGTTGTTATAAACAATCTAACATATGTTAATCTAGCTGAATTAACCTAAATATAAGTTGTTATAAACAATCTAACATATGTTAAACTAGCTGAATTAACCTAAATATAAGTTGTTATAAACAATCTAACATATGTTAAACCAGCTGAATTAACCTAAATATAAGTTGTTATAAACAATCTAAAATGAGCGAAGAGCTTCAGTATACAGCTAGATATTTGAAGTTGAATTTCATTGAATAATGGGTTGTCTTTTAATAATAATAAATAATTAAGTCTTTTTGATCTGAAATTATTAATTTCGAAGGCTGGTTAAGTGTTTTATAAAATCTTCCTTTTATTTTACTTTTTGTAAATACTAAGTGTCTTCGAAGAATTAAATTCAGTCTATGTAAAAACAAATAAATATTGGAACTGGTACAATAATGTAAATTCTAATAAAACAATGTTTAAACCTGAGCAAATGTTTCTGATTCATACAGGATGCAGCATGAATATGAGTATCAACCTAAACAAAGGGTAAACAATATTTTTTCCTCATTTCACGAATGAAAGTTACAATGATGTTATTAATTTAAAAATTTAGCATCCAATGTTTCACCCCAAATAAAGTGTATTTGGATTGTCTACGTGTTTGTTTGTTGTTTCTTGATTTTATTGAATCCAAAAACCGTCAAAACGACTGAACCGAACTGGCCCAAAACTTGACACGACTCAATGGACCTGCCTCAAAGTAATATTTATGAAAATACATATAAACATAAATATAATATAAATATAAAAAAGAGAAATCTGTTTTCACATTGTAAAAAGAAAAATGGTTACTATTGAGAATAAAGCATAGTAAAATTATCAAATTATCAAAACGTTATAATTACATTTTTTCAAGATAATGTGCACTTTCAGGACAAAAAACAAGTTAATTATAAATTACCTTTCTAACATTATAGAAGTCTCTGTGTGGAACAGCTTTCTGAGCTGCCAGCTCTCTCAGCTCGTTAAGTAGAACATGAAGTTGGAACTTACTGCTCAGATAGGATAAACGTCGGTAACAGAAACTTTTCAGAGGTCCTGCACACAATATAAGATTTTTTTCGTTTTTATTCTTGAACCTTTAAAAAAATCAAGGGCTTAAATTACAAAGAAATTGAGTCTTTATCACAAACTCTGATTTTCAAATCCCAGTATCTCTGCAACCCAATGTCGTATACATCAGATATATCAAACTAGGAACCCTGTTAAATTAAATATTCAAAGTTTGAAATATCAAACTTTTATACTATCAGGTTGCAAGGATACGAAAACTTAAGTTGAGGCAAAGACTATTTCTTTTAACAAATTTTTGATTGTCACGAATACGGTATTTCAAATCATGTTAATAAAAATCTCTAATTAAAAGAAAGAGTTTTATAAATTTGAAAAATTTTGAATTAAATAATTCTATTTACCGTTTGCGATAAGTCCACAGAGAAGCTGCATATCCTTGACAAATGTGGCCAAATCAGGAACCTGAAAACAAATCAGTAATGGAATTGAGTCTTTGCCACAAACTCTAATTTTCTATTCCCTTTGTCTTTGCAACCTGACTGTGTAAACCTTTGATATTTCAAACTTAAATTATTTGATCTATCACAATTAATAGTTTGAAATAATTAATAGTGAAAGGGTTGCACTGATTAAAAAACCAAAGTTTGTGATAAATACTAAATTCCATTCACACTAAAAGAAAATTGGAAGGGGGGAGTTTTTCATTTTTAAAGTCATTACTTTCGTTTAACTTTTTAAACTTTAAAACATTAACAACAAGAGGTATTTTAAAATTTGTTTTTGATACATGTTTTAAGGTTTCAAGACATATAAAAGTATTACCTCAAAATCTATCTTTTTTCCATTATCTGCGTCTTCTTGATTAGCATAGACCGAGAATACACCTTCCTTACAGACCAACACATTCCTAGACAACACACAACATAATTATCAATAATCTATAAGAAGAAGAAATAACGATATATTTTTATACAATGGAGCAACAATCAAAGAATAGTGCTTGATTGAGAACCAAGCTTTGCATGGAGATACAAACTTTTCTTGTTATAGCCAATCAAATCAATTTAGAAATTTCAACATGTATACAAACAGAGATAACATCTTTAGATTTAAAGTTAATGCACCAAGAATAACTATGTACCTCTACTAACAACATAAGATACAAATGTCTCTAATTGTTAAAATTAATCAGCTGCAATGTATTCTAAAACGCTGTTTAAGTGTGTAATTTATCCCAAAACAAAATGAAGAGTTTTGTAAATACTTTAAAATGAGTTAAGTTCACAGCTAATAATATCAATAATTATATTATGTAACAATATGAACTAAACAAAATGAAAAAGAGATTTGTAAATACAAATACAAGTTCAGTTCCTTCATGCACAACCAGTGTACATTTCAATATCCGAGCTGGACCTTAGTTCTAATAAATATGAACAAGCGTAGGTTTAAAACTTACTTGTTGTCAGGTAGGAACTCACAATCCCAGGGATCCCTGTCATCCTTAGGAGGATGGATCGGATGATCTGAAAAATATAAATACATTAATTTTAGATTTTGTTGTTTTTAAAACCCCTTCACACAAACAAGACAAAGTATTAGAAACAAACAATCGCACACACTCAAAACTTGTTAAATACAATTTGTATTGTGTGAAAATAGATTTAATATGTCTATATGTTGTCAAGCTACAGTACTAGCCTATACAACAAATTAAAAAGTAAATGCTGAAACGTAAGCCCTCAAGTAAGTGCATAGTTTTATTAAATCTTTTTTAATTACTTACAAATCTAAAGTAATTTTCTCATGCATAACTCCATGGTAATTTTCATAAAATCGTTTTTAAAACTAAAAAATGATCATGTTTTCGGTTTTAAGCGCATTGTGCACAGTTCAATAACGATATATTTTCGATCAAACGTCAGCTATTAAATATCTAAAATATTCATGTCAATGTTTAATATTCGTATCAATTAAATATCTAAAATATTCATGTCAATGTTTAATATTCGTATCAATTAAATATCTAAAATATTCATGTCAATGTTTAATATTCGTATCAATTAAATATCTAAAATATTCATGTCAATGTTTAATATTCGTATCAATTAAGATATGTTAGAATTTGATATGGACATATTTTTCTCAGTAGTCGTTATTTTTCTAGCGAAAAGTGTTTAATCGGAAATATATTTAGATCAAAAAGAAAAGGCTTGTGTGCACTGGTTTCCTTGATTGATGACAACGTATTTCCAACTTGTCTTATTTTATTTAGAAAATAGATATAAACTCTTCAATATTGGAACAAGATGCAGCAACGAATGCAATTAGAAGTGTATTATGTAATATATGTGCTAACCAAATTCAAATAAACAAAATTAAGAATTTTGCAAATACAAAAAAGACTTTATTGTATTTTATATATTTTCCAAATAGTAAGTTGCTTATGGGTTAATACAGGTTGCAGTTTACATCCATTACAAGCGTGAGAAGTAAATATTAATGAGTGTGTATATAGTTTAGTTTAGCGTGAATATATATTATATATATTATATATATTGGTCTAGTAAAAATATATAAATGTTTATGCAAACATAATTATATAAAATCACTCTGAATAATACTTAGAGATTCTCGTCTCTCCTCTAGGAGTCGTTTCAACAGGGCGGGATTACCTTTAAATATGCAACAGATAAACCCTATTAACCTAGAAACCTATGTCCAGTCTCAAGTCCTTTAAGTTTTATCTTTCCGTTTTTAAAGTTCAACTTATTTTTAAATTCTAAAAGATAACTTTTCATTCTGTGCCAAAACCTTTAAATAGAAGAAAATTAACAGTCCCCTAAAAAGTTAATAAAAATGTTCTTTCTGCTTTCTTATCAATATTTTTAAGGGGTGTTTGTTGCAAGAGGAAGTAATGGTTCGGCTAGTACACTTTGTATTCCTAATCAATCCTTTTTTTTTACAAATCAAAAACTGAAAATTTTGAAAAATCTTCTTTTACATAATTTTTATTGTAATACTAATATAGTTTTCTATTTCCTTAATGAGAAGTTTTAAGGTTGTAAGTAATGAGATGAAAAATGTGAAATGCAAATATTCCAATATTACGTTTCCAAAGAAAAACAGGGCAGAGTATGATAAAGATAAGAATAATTGACAGTTAAACTTCAATAAACGTGGATGCAGACATTGTAAAATAATTATTTAAGATGAACATAACTAAGAAGTAGAGTTAAATTCATAAATGAAAGAAACCTAATAATTAATTAGTAATTGTTATGTTTTATCGTAATCTGTTATCTGTTAGAAGTCTGTACTTCCATGCAATCTAATATCAACACGTATAAAGATGACTTTTAGGGCTTTTAGAAAAGAATATTTTAAATAATATTGCATAGTATTAGGTTAGTAACAAAGGAACTGAGTTTTGCCACAAATTCAAATGTTCAAATCCATATATCTTTGCAATCTGATGCTGTCAACCTTTTATATTTTAAACTTATATTTTTTGATCTAGCAGAATTCCTAATTACAAATTTCAAAGGACACGGTGTTGCAAAAATATAGGGATTAGAAATAGGGGCAAAAGCTCCGGTTCTATATGGCTTAACTAGTAGATATGAAAGAAAATTATGAATAAAATTGTATTATAGGATGTCCAGAAAGTATGTTCTTATATTTTCTTTAATGTTTGTGATATATTTCGGTGTGATGTCCCAGACCTTAGAAAATAATTTAAAGTCCCCTTCCCCCCCTGGAATATAAAATATTTTCTGAACCCCTAACTCAATATGTCTATGTCTACATACTTATAAGAACAATTCTCTAAAATCTAAATTGTTAAAGTTAATGGGGTAGGGAGTAATCTACTATTAAAGGGACTGTAAGCGTAATTGACTTTCCATGAACAGATGGTAATGCCCGATTCACGACAATACCCTTGGAAGATTTGTCTAATCAAGCAAGAATTACCTATACCTGAGTATACTTGTATTTGTTTCTTTTCATGTTGGAGTCATTAAAACGACGTCAAGATGTTGAGATCAAGGTTTCAATGGTACTGTTTTATGGAGGACCACATTAAATTACACTTACAATCCCTATTTGACCGACAGCTGTGCATAATAAACGTATAGATATTTATTTGTCAAGAGGTATAACTTATATTTACCTTCAATAGTTGCTCTGTCCATGAGATGAATTTCTGGTTTAGGATTTCCACTCAGGGTTGACAGAAACCTATTTAGCAAACATAATTATTTTAAGTTAACTTACTTTTAATCAAACTTTGTAAATTTGGAAAAGTATCAAGGATGTGAACAATTTAAAAATATTGAGCGTAAAAAACGAAATTTAAAAGTTTACACATAAGAAATGGCTTAAAATAACTTGCATTAAAAAGTTTAAAACTAAATATTTTGACAAAAAAATGTTAAATTTTTCTAAATGTTAAAACTGCACCTGTCAACAGAGGAAGGAAATCCTTGCCTTGAAACTCTCATATACTTATCCCTGATGTTTAAAGCCTAAATATATATATTCATGATGTTAAAAGCCTAAATATATTTAGCCCTGTTATTTAAATCCTAAATATATATATATCCTGATGTTTAAAGCCTAAATATATATATCCATGATGTTTAATGATCAAATATTTATACATCCATGATGTTTAAAGCCTAAATATATATACATCCATCTAAACATTTAAAGTTTAAATTCATTAAATTGGGTCCCAGGAAGACCAACAAATGTTGAGTTTGTTTTATTATCATACTTTCTTAAGCCGCAGTTTCAAATATTATCAATCCTTTGATAATAAATAGCATAAATATTATAAATAAAGTTTAAGAACATTCAAACATAATTTTACTTGAATAAGAAGTTTTGATGCTGAATGAAGATCCTCTACTGGAACCTAAATAAGAAAAACATTTCTTAAGACTTTGATTTTTAAAATATACGTTGGTAGAGATTTATTTGTGACTGAATTGTCTGTAATATTTTCAAACGCGTCCAGTAATTGTCAAAAACTGACTGCTGTGTGTATCTGTGAGATAAACCATTAATTCTATGTACGTTACCAATCATGTTTTTTTTATTTTATAAAAAGATGAATGCATTAAATTTTAGTAGTGTAAAGTAATGTTGTTGTGTAGGGAATTGAGCCTTTGATCTCTATATCTTTGCAACCCAATGTCTTAGACCTTAGATATTTCTCACTTTGAAAATTGTCATGATGTCATTTTATAAATTCTTTCGATGTCTACGAAGTTTTGGGATAAGCTAGCTGTATGATTTCTAATAAATTAAATAATTTAAGTTTGAAATATCAACTATTTGGTTTCGAAAATTTGAGTTCAAGGCCAAGACTCAATTCCTTTAAGTGCAAAGAAATATGAATACTAGGATACTAACCCCTGTATTATCATCTCCTGAGATATCAACACGTTGGAAGTGTGGAACCAAATCCTGGAGTTCAAGATCATCATCAATATCAATACTAAACATGGATATCAATACTAAACATGGATATCAACACTAAACATGGATATCAATACGAAACATGAATATCAATACGAAACATGGATATCAATACTAAACATGGATATCAATACTAAACATGGATATCAATACTAAACATGGATATCAACACTGAACATGGATATCAATACGAAACATGGATATTAATATTAAACAGGGATATCAATACTAAACATGGATATCAATACTAAACATGGATATCAACACTAAACATGGATATCAATACTAAACATGGATGGCAATACTAAACATGGATATCAATAGTAAACATGGATATCAATACTTAACATGGATATCATCTATATATTCGATAAGCTCAAGAACAAGGTTATTTATAGTAAAGAATTTGTATTTTATTTTTAATGAAATGTCTCTATAACTCGTATTGTAGTGTAACCAACGAGGTTATAGTGTATAGAGTAATGATGTACGCTAATCCTTTACTAATTGTATAGGGCGTGAACTATACCGAGAGCGTACTGCATATCGTATTAAAGTATAGAATAGAGAGTACAAGAGTACAAGAGTATAGAGTACAGAGCACAGAGTACAGAGTACAGAGTACAGAGTACATAGTACAGAGTACACTACCTGGCTCCAAGGTTTGATGCACCCTGTTGTTCCTGTTGAACCCTAAACATATATTATTATTAATTATCGAGATAAATTATTTCAAAAACCTGAACACCTGGTATAAATAGAAATCTCACATAGGGTAAGCAAGCATAGTAACAATGGGAGCAAGCAACATAAAATAAATTTGATCTGCGGCTGCGCGGCAACCTTTACGTAACCTAAAAACTGATTTAGTCAGTTTGCTGATCCAAGGAAATCTATTCAGTTGAAAAAAATAATTATCAAAATTATTCGATTTTAGAGAAGTATAATCTGCACTATAATCTGCAGGCTAATTTTGATAATAATATAATATAATTAACAGAATATAAAAAATAGGTAAATCTATTTACACTGCAACTATAGGACTAAACGGATTATAGACTGCGGAATTAGATGATAATAATCAATAATATTCCTGCGCAATAAATAAATAATAAGCTAAAACTAGAGAGTATAGAGGTTAATGTATATATTATATCCTACTGGGTTACAACTAGAAGATATGGATAATATTAATCAATAAGTACACGGCCTCATGCAGTATCATTGTTTATACTAATAAGTTTAATTGTTTAATCAGAAAGTTTTTTTCCTAATTTTCTATATTTTTCTCTTTTAAAATTGTTACTCTTGATTTTTGGAGACACCTGTATCCTTTTAGTTTTAAATTTATGGCTTCAAGGTTAGTTCACTGATTTTTGGAAATACACATATATGTATATCAATGTAAAGTAACTTAGATAATTCAAACTTGAATAAAATATCCAAGATTTATTATGTATAGGATACAGGACGTAGAAAACTAATGTTTGGTATATAGTAATCATGTGCTAACTCTCAGATCATGAAAAATACAAAATATTATGAAATATTAACTAGTTACGAATGCGTCGAAAAATAATTGATGACTATATTGTTTGTAATATCTGAATGATTTGTTTGGAATTAAATTGATTTGTTTACGACCCGAGTTGAATGTTGCATCTTTCTAAATTTGTATGGACACTACGTACTTCGGTATGAGTCGTTTTTAACAATTTTCTCTTTATAGACGCAACAGAAAGAAGTAAGATTAGTAGCGATCAAAAGCGCTTTTTTATCGCATTTTCATTTTTCGCGAACACTTCCTTTAAGGAATTTGAAATGCGTCCATTGTCGCTTTAAGTATTATCCAAATCCGAAAATAATCTACCGAAGTCCTTATGCGGAAATATTAGGAAGATGGTTATAAAAAATTTACATTTTTATTAAAATATTCTTCTAACACTAAACGAAAAGTCAGGTTATTTAACAGTAAAAAGGAAGACATGAAACAATATGTTTGCTGTAAAAGTACAGCGACTTAACACTATTATAGTACACTACATGCTATGTAGTATTAGGTAAAGATCTATGTTAGGATCTTGATTTTTAAATACCTTTTATTCATGCATTGAACATTTATTTGTCTTAAATAAGATTAATATCAAGAGAGGTAAGAGAGAGATAATTAACATGTATATTGTACAATGGTAAGCGATTATATCAATACAATATGGACGATTGTTTAAATTAAAATTTGATTTTTTTCGAATTATAAGTTTACAAGTAACAAAAAAGAAGCTTTTTTAATTGACAGCTTCTTTTTGTGTACATGTTTATGTGTATTCATGCTGTTTGAAAGCTTGATATCAATCAAAGTAGAAATCTAAAATCGTCTTTATTGTATGGCATACCACTGTATTTTGTATACCTCATGTTACCTGCCTCCTCCTGGATGCAAACCCTAAACCAATTAATTAAATATATATTTTTAAGAAATATTGATTTATTCGAATTTAAATTTAGTTTTTTTTATTTTCAAGAAAAAATACTTCTGTGTACATTCGGCTAAACTTGAGAAATAGTTCAATTAGTTGTACTTAGGTTAACTACTTTTCTAGAGTTCATTCGGCTAAACTTGAGAAATAGTTCAACTAGTTGTACTTAGTTTAACTACTTTTCTAGAGTACGTTCGGCTAAACTTGAGAAGTAGTTCAACTAGTTGTACTTAGTTTAACTACTTCTCTAGTGTACATTCGGCTAAACTTGAGAAGTAGTTCAACTAGTTGTACTTAGTTTAACTACTTCTCACTTTTCATTCATTCTGAACTCTAATGTGGTCACAGTTAAGAACTAAAACTACACTTGACATAGAAAATGCCCGAGTTTTACTCAATCATATCTTAAATTTCTTTTCAAATTCCTCCTATAAAATTGTTTAAAAACACGTATTAATTAAAAATTGCATTGAGTTTGATGGTTATACAAGACAATTTAAGAAAAGAATTTATATTTTAATATATAACATTAGGGTTACTTTAAGTCACGTGGACGTATTCCCTTTAAGAGCGTATATACCTATATGTGAATAGTGAATATATTAAGTATAGTGGTGAGTCTATCTATCCTGAAAATGGTGTAAAAGACTGTTTACAGTATTTACCATGTTAAACCATTGCAAACATCTTTCTTTTGTCTTCTGTTAGGTAGGGAATAGAACTGTAATCCCTAGGTAATTAATTCTTTAGAGAAGAATCTAGATCTTCATGTTATTAAATAGTTATACAGAATTGTGGCTCTGTGGGTTTAAATTTAGAATTCTAGAATTTGTTAAAATAACACAACTACTGGAGATAACACAACTACTGGAGATAACATAATCTACTTCTACTGCAGCTAAGCTAAATGTCCGATTCTCAAGAGCACTCTGCAAAACCAATATTTGAGTAACAATAAGGAATGGTATGAGTCGTTTTTAACAATTTTCTCCTTATAGACACAACAGAAAGAAGTAAGATTATATACTTTCTTTCCTTTGCTCTGCTGCAGAAATACGCATTTAACTGTTTTACATAAATGTACCGCAATGATAAATTTTCAGATAAAACAGTATAAATCCATCATTTGTTCACCGAGATTTGAAGTGCAGCGTTGTTAATCGGGCATATAATGATGTAATTCATTATTCAAGGATAAACTCAAATAACGACAATAAACCCTAGTAAACACTACACATGGCCTCTATACCAGACATTTAATTTTTATTAAACCTTGTCAATTAAGTTGAATGTAAAAACTTGAATACCACAACTGCATGTATTTCTAGAACTGCAGGGACTAGGGCTGGGCGTGTTCATTAAATTATTTGTTCCGTACCGTTTAGAACCGTTCCGTTTGTTCCCGTGAAATAACGTGAAAGGAACAACGCCCAGTGCGTTCCTACTACTTTGAAATAGTTTTTTTTTCCGAACCGTTTGTTACCATGAAAGAACTATCGTTTCCAAGGCTCGAGGCCCAGCCCTAGAATAGGATTTCTATACTCCACGGATCCCTTGCCTGGAACTGTATATTAGTCGGACAATCAGGACAATGAGATGAATATGATCTACCCTGTCTCATCCACCCACCCGGAGCTATATCCTTCGAACCCATCAACAACACTCGGCTATATCTGAAAACTAGACTTCTTAAACAATCCTCAAAACCCCTACAGATAGTAAATAACATGTATACATTTTATGCATTTGTTTGTTATCAGCTTTGCATTGTGCTATCAGTACTTTCGCACAAAAATGTAGCAGTGGCTGATTTTTCAGTTATCAAATCTTTTAAAGAGATGTTGATTTATTTTTTAATAATTTAAACAAATGTATCCACGATATATCCTGAGATGAATGTATCCAAGATATGTCCTGAGATGAGTGTATCTAGAGCTGGGAACTTTTGAATAGTGGATATCGGGATTAAGGCTTGATTCACTCTTTTTCTTAATCTCGAGATTAAATAATGCTTGTTCTTCTCTTGTTATTAATCTCCAGATTAATTAACCGATCGGGATTAAGGATATTCCATTCTAAAGTTTTCAGCTCAGGATATATACTGAGATGAATGTATCCAGAGTATATACTGAGATGGATGTATCCAAGATATGTCCCGAAATGAGTGTATCTAGGATATATACTGAGATGAATGTATCCAGAGTATATACTGAGATGAATGTATCCAAGATATGTCCTGAGATGAGTGTATCTAGGATATATACTGGGATGAATGTATCCAGGGTATATACTGACATGAGTGTATCCAAGATATATCCTGAGATGAATGTATCCTGGATATATACTGAGATAAATGTATCCAAGATATATCCTGAGATGAATGTATCCTGGATATATACTGAGATGAATGTATACAGGGTATATACGGAGATAAATGTATCCAGGATATTTACTGAGATGAGTGTATCCAGGATATATCCTAAGATGAATGTATCCAGGATATATCCTGAGATGAATGTATCCAGGATATATACTGAGATGAATGTATCCAGGATATATCCTGAGGTGAATGTATCCAAGATATATCCTGAGATGAATGTATCCAGAATATATCCTGAGATGAATGTATCCAGGATATATCCTGAGATGAATGTATCCAGGATATATCCTGAGGTCAATGTATCCAGGATATATACTGAGATGTGTATCCAGGATATATCCTGAGGTGAATGTATCCAAGATATATCCTGAGATGAATGTATCCAGGATATATCCTAAGATGAATGTATCCAGGATATATCCTGAGATGAATGTATCCAGGATATATCCTGAGGTGAATGTATCCAGGATATATACTGAGATGAATGTATCCAGGATATATACAGAGATGAGTGTATCCTGGATATATCCTGAGGTGAATGTATCCAGGATATATACTGAAATGAATGAATCCAGGATATATCCTGAGATGAATGTATCCAGGATATATCCTGAGATGAATGTATCCAGGATATATCCAGTGATGAATGTATCCGGGGTATAGATGGAAGACTGAAGTAGAATATTTCATGATACTGAAGAGAATTAATCTCTACGAGCTAAACTCTTCTAAGCTTCTAAAAACAGATATAAGCCCATGCAATAAACTTAAAAATCAATTTTATCAAAATACGATTACCTTAGTGATTAAGTACGTTAAACTTTATTTTAAAAAATATATTTCTGCAGGACACTTGGAGGGAATATTTGTGGAGAAGGTTTCATTTCGATCTTCGTGAATGTGATCTTAGCTGATGTGATAAAGTTCAAAGTATAGTGAATACTAATATAAAATATTGTATTGCTAGTGCAGTGAATATAAACAGTTCAATCATTTGTGGTTGAATTGTGTGTGAATTTTGTTATTTTTGAAAGCTTGATATCCAATTTGGACACTTTTTAATTTTAGTATAAAGGCTTCATCCATACAGTAAAGTTATTCCAGCAAGGTATAAACAGCACGGTATATCGAAGAGGAATAAGAATAACTCGTATATCTGTATAAGATGGAGATCAATGCCTGATCACAAGATTAACAAAAGTTCTGAGATCACTTCTGCTGTCAACAAAACCACAGAAGATTTTAAAACAGAAACCAAGTACTTATAAATAGTAAAGATGTGTGTTCTGTTTTTAAAGATATTGATATTTTGTAGTCAAGTTCTGATAATAAAGCCTGCTTTATAACTTCTTGTCATTTTAATATGGAAGTTTCATCCCGAAAATTAATTTAACTAACCATGATTTTAGAACCATAATTTAATAAATATTGAAGGTTTCAGTCCTCAGTGTGTTTAAAACCAACTAGCAAGATTTACTCCTAATTCTTCAAGATAAGAAATTTCATCGTAAAAGATAATAATTGAAAAGCAAATAGATCAAAGGGAAATAGACTAAATATATGTATTGTTTTATAGTCCTATCTCTAGACACATCAAACACCATACGGTATAAAAAGATTAAAAATACAGAGACAATATTAGAAAAAAATGGCATATCATGAGCAAATATTAAAAAAAAAGACACTTGAGTGAGACAAGATTAGATAAAAATTAGACACGTTATAGTAAGATAAAACTAGATAAAAATTAGACACGTTATAGTGAGATAAAACTAGATAAAAATTAGACTCGTTATAGTGAGATAAAACTAAATAAAAGTCAGACACGTTATAATGAGATAAAACTAGATATAAATTGGACTCGTTATAGTGAGATAAAACTAAATAAAAATTAGACTCGTTATAGTGGGACAAGATTAGATACAAATTAGACACATTATAGTGGGGAACAAGATTAGATACAAATTAGACACATTATGAGAGACAAAACTAGATAAAAATAAGTGTAAAACTCTAGTAATATTCAGCACAAAGGATCACACCTGCACAATCTAGATTGTACATTAATCCATAACAATTTTAAAATCGAAAAAGCACCAAATCAAACCAAAGTCTAATCCCCCTCCATNAAAACAAGGGTACTATCCCAATCTTACCAAACATGTAGCAAGGAAGTTGTACAGTGAGACTGACCCGTTAAACTGTGGGATAGGAATATGAATGGTAGATAGATGATTTTAAATAGTACAATTAACATGTACAGTATACACTACTCAGCTATCATTTAATAAGTTGATTTTGCTAATTGCTTTTTAACATCATCGAATATAAACAAAATTACTGAAATATTGTCTCCATTTTCCAAAGTATTATCGGTCTCCACTGTATCTTTTAAAGTATTGAAATTCTTTGCTCCATGTGTTTAGTGGTCCCTACTAACCTAAGTAGTTTTGATTCTATTTGTTCAATAGGAAACTGTGGAACCTCATAGGGAGCAGATAGTTCATTACTCAACTGCTGTCCATCCACACCAACCAGAGACTTAGACATTTGCCTGAATATATGTAATATAGATAAAACAAGACATGCATATGTTGCAAAAAGCCGGCCAAACGGCTTTACCGATTGGGCTGACATTTTTTTGTGTACACTCATGGGTAGCCTGGGGGTGTTATAGGCTAAGTAATAGAAATTCTTTTTTTTTCACAAAAAAAAATTTTAGTTAGCTAGTTAGCTAGTTAAATATTAATTATAAAAAATATTTCTTATGTAATTCTTCACTTACTAAGTAAAAAACGGTCAGGTCTCGATGAAAAATGCTCCGATATTTTCATTAAAAAATAAACCCAGGAATACGCGAAGCGAAAATATTAGTCTGTGTCTTTTAACTGCTTTTTAGCTTTATGTTTATTTATTCTTCTAGTTATCTTCTAGTTATTGATACATGTTTGATTCTTGAAAAAATAATCACAAAATTATCCTAGTCCTGCACTGGGATTTCCAACAAGTAGTTTGCCTTTTTTGTGCTGCTGATAATGCCGGAGATATTGAGAATTTCAAGATTTAAATTTTTAAATGAAACCAAAATTCTTCACATCTCCGGTAATATTGAACTGAAGAGACTATTAACTCTAGCATTTTAATTCTAAAATTTGGTTTACAAATAAATGCCGTAATTTTTTTTAAAGAACGATTTTCAAGTCATCTTGCTACTGTGTAATCGTGGGATAACCTGTACTAACTGTAGATGAAAGGGAAATTAACAAGTTTTGACAAGTTTGACAGATTGTTAAAAGTTAAATGTGGAGAAAGTTAAACTGTTGAAATAATATTTGAATTTAGAAAAGCAAACTCAGCTAGAACAGTTTTCTAGTAGGTACAATAATATTTACATAATTTGCAGTCTCAACATTATTTCCATTAGAACTTTAAACTATAAATGTAGCTCGAGATTTTGTAACTTATTTACCTCTGAAAATGTTCAGTTCACATTTTTAACAATTAGCATTAAATAGTTACATATTTCTAAAATCTTTTAGCGAATTTTCTAATTTAGAGCTTGAACGTTTATGAAAGGGGTAGAGTAAAAAGGGGGTGGGGAAAAAACTGATTTCACCTTAAATATGATCTTACAGAGCGTGATGTGCGCAATGTTTCCTGTTGCCCCCCCCCCCTTAAAACGGCCCTGCTAATTTTAGCTAAAGACGCCATTACTAACGCTTTACACTGGTTACAACTGTATTAATGATAGTACCTGTATAGTTCTCCTTCAGGTTTTCTAGATCTCTCATTGGGCGGAGACTCAGTTCCTAAAATATTTATCTAGTTAAAAAATAATTTTTTAATATTCAAAATAAAATCAATTGTTCACTTCAACGCAAAAAATAGGCCTAGTTCAAGTATTCAAAGCTTTAATCACAGAGATTTAAAGTAAAATTACACAGTTATACGCATTTCAGTCATACGTCGAAAATAATGTTTTAGTATAGAATGAACAATGCTTTCTGTGCTAAAATATCTATTTTAAGCTAATTCAACACTCTTGTTTAAATGGTGAAATTTGAGGTTTGAGGTGTGCTTTTGTTTAAATACAGGGGTGTATACTTTCTTGAAAAATCGATTCCCCCCCATCTTTGAAAATAATTTTTTCCTTCCATAAAATATGTCTGCAAAAAAATTAAGTGTCAATTAGTTGGGAAACATAAATTAGTTCAAAAATCATTTCCTTAATAATTGCTTAAAAAATGCACCCCTGTTTAAATATTCATCAAATATATAAATATAGATTAGTTCTAAATATTGTTGACAGTTTACTATTTACCTATAGAATCAGGACCTGCACTATTATACTCATCATCATTCATTTTTATTGACTGCAATTTCTTTTAAGTCAATTAAACAACTTTTATTAAAATTATTTAAGTTTTGGTTTATAAACTAGTGATATCAAATTAAAAATAATGATAAAAAAGAATAATATTCGCTGGTTTAAAAAACTTTTCATGTCAGCTATTTAGGAGTAAAAAATCTTAATTCCATAGCTATGGTCAAATTTTTTTATGGGTGAAAGTTTTAACTTTTTTATCTAGAAATGGAACAGAATGTAACAGTATAATTATATTAATGAGGTTTCTATAAAGAATGTTGAAGAATATTATATGGTTTGTATAATGTATATATGTGTTCTCCTTCTACCTCCCATCTCTACTAACCTATAAAACTTCTATCCACAAGACTACAAGTATATATTTAATATGTATAGAACTAAGGTGAGAGGATAGGGTTTGTTCATATCTAATTGCAACGTTATTGGACAGTCCAAGGACCGAATTTAATTAATTGCAGAGGTCTCTAAATTATCGAGAGCCAATCAAATCCTCATGAATCATCAACTTTGAATTGATTATTCAGCGATCGGTAGTTCAGTAACCTCTCTCAAATTCATTATGTTGTAAATACAAAATGTTGATTTCACTGAACAATCTTCACTTAACAACTTTTCAACGAATTTTACATTTTTGCTGTTGTTAAAACTAGTTTCTATAGAACAGTTCTAATACATTACAGTAAAATATGTAAACAAAACCTAACCCCCCATACACCTTAGTTGTACTCTCATTGAATTTTATCTATCTACATATTCAGTTTTACAGATAAAATTGCTATCAAGGGTTTTAGGTTTAAATTGAGGGTTAAACGCTCAAGGGTGGATATTAAAGGGAAATCAGGTATCAACCCTTCTACTCTACACGTGTGTGTAATGTATACATGATATAATATATATATACTAGTATTTAAAGGGCGCTCCGCGCCCATCTTCTATTTTAATTGTGAACATGTTCTCTTTGTGTACATCGTAAAACAAAACAAACAAAAAATTCGCTGATTTTAACAAAAAATTTCGTGGATTTTCAAAAAATTTTAAAATTTAATGAAAATTTTGATGTAAACAAATATTTGAAATTTTGATAATTCATAAAAATTCCCTGGGGCCAAGTGAGGTCCCACATAAAATTTGGGCCTGGTCGGTTCAGCCGTTTTGAAGTTTATTGGATACAAACACCAAAACAGACAGGCTAAATTTATAGATAGATAAACCAGATATACCGATTATTACCTTAAAGTTCAACTCATAGCTATCAATGAAATAAAGTTAACTATTCTAAATACAAGTATTTGGTAAATTTGTACAATAATATACTTGTAATTATGGTCCTATAAATAGTAATATACGAACTGATTTATAAAATATTTTCTTACAGTTAAATATGATCTAATTTAAAGATTTCTAGCACAGTATTGAGTACCAACGAGTGGCACACCTACAAAAACTATTATTAACGATATCTGGTATATTTATATTGTTGTATCTCTGGTAGTTGGATATAAACTATACATATCTATATATAAATTTGGCTTCTCTGGGTGTTTGTATGTTTGTCTGTTTGTCTGTTTGTTTGTATCCAATAAACGTCAAAACGGCTGAACCGATCGGGTCCAAAATGTTTTGTGGGACCTCACGTGACCCCAGGGAAGGTTTATGAATGATCAAAATTTTAAAGATTTGTGTTAAAAAGTTTTTTTATTTTTGAAAAATTTTGAAAATGCACAAAAAAATATTATGAAATCCGCAAACATTTTTTGTTTTTGTTTTATACTGTACAAAAAGAAGATGTTCAGAGATAAAGCCACTGCACAATTAATATTTGAAATAGAGAATGGTCGGGAAGCGCCCTAAACGCCTAGTATATATATACTAGCTTTGGAACCCAGCGCTGCCTGCAAGATTGCTTAAAGTTACTCCGGCCGTTTACCCGCACGATTTTACCGGGAAACTAAAATTTCGCGAGTAATGTCGACCAACTCAACTTAGATTCTCAAAACCATCCTAAGAACATTCCCGTGGGTCTCCCTAATTCCACAATCAAAATTCGAGGCAAATCAGTCCAGGGGTTCCTGAGTTATGATCGGGCAAACAGACAGACAGCCAAACAGAGATTACACATTTATATATAGATATATATATATAGGTATAATCACCTGGTATAATTATATTGTTCTACTATAATCTATAGCAGTTAGATACAAACTGTATATCTATTTAATAAAACAAGACATTCGTATATATGTTGCGTATAGCCGGCCAAACGGCTGGACCGATTGGGCTGAAATTTTTTGTTGCCACTCAGGGGAGGCCAGGGGGTGTTTTAGGTATACGTTTTTAATATAATATATATATATTGGTATAATCAGCTGGTATAACTATATCGTTGTATCTCTGGTAGTTGGATATAAACTGTATATATATATATATATATAAATTGGTATAATCAGCTGGTTTTGCTTTCTCTAAATTCTAAATACCGAATCCTGAGGAGAAAGCTGTGTGTATGAGACAAGGTTTATTATCTACTGGAGTAGGTTCTAAGTAAAGGATATCTTTATAATATTCTTTATCA
>NW_019396163.1:226577-306866 GCF_000591075.1 Eurytemora carolleeae
GGGGGGGGGCTAATTTACCTTGTTTAATTGCGATAACATGATCAATTATCATTTTAAGAATGAAAAGGTTAATACTTAATCACTAATATACCTAAAAATACTAAGCCTTTAAAAAGGTATACGTATTTGTAGATATATTTACGTAAAAATTCATATGCTCTACTTTTTGGTATAAGAACTTTCGTATATTTACGTATATTTACTTATTTATCATACCAAGCAGTTTGTTTTTAGTGCTAGGTTTTCCAGAAACTTATTTTTACCAATAATTTTGCCTATACCTTTTACAAAGTAATTTCTTAAAAGTTTTTAGGTTTTTATTTTACGTATTGTTACTATTATTTTTTTCTTTACTAAAAAAATTGAATGTATTTAAAGAGTTTATAAGTTTGAGTTAAGTTTATAAGTATAAGTTATAACAATACGTATATTTTCGTAAATTTCATACGAATTAATTTTCCAACGTTTTTAGGTTTTCATTTGATGTATTTTAATGTATTTTTTCGGTTTTTTCTTTACTTAATAAACTGTATTTTTTAAGTTTAAAAGTTTGAGGCATACCTAAAAAAAAAAATTTTTTAGGTTTTAATTTTACGTACTTTTACGTATTTTTAGGTTTTTTCTTTCCTGAAAAAAATAATGTTTCTTATATTATATAAAGTTTGATATAAACTTTAAAAATACGTATATTTTCGTAAATTTCATATCAACTAATTTTCTAAGTTTTTAGGTTTTTATTTTACGCACTTTTTGGTTTTTCTTTACTGAAAAAATTGTATCTTTTTAGAGTTTGATGCAAACCCAAAATTCCGTATATTTTTGTAAATTTCATACCAAGTAATTTTTCAAAGTTTAGGTTTTAATTTCACGTATTTTTTCGGTTTTTACTTTACTTTTTTTTTAGAGTTTATAAGTTTGATACAATATTTAAAATGCATATAATTTCGTAAACTTTATAAGTTTATACTTTTTATAAGTTTTAAGGTTTATATTTTATAAATTTCACGTATTTGTATTTTTTAGAGTTGAAAAGTTTGATGCCAACTATTTTTTAAGTGTCAATATATTCACAAAAAACTCAACTGCAAAAACGCATATTTAAATTAGAACTTAAAAATATTTTATGATTTCTCAAGAGATTTGTTTTGCAAGAAATGGCTTGCAAACATTTTGGAAAATACAATCTTTCCAAATTTCTATCATTTTTTAGTAAATCGATGTTTTCATTAGAATCAATGTCAGTAAATTCTCGATTTTTTATAAATAGAAGTTCTATTTTGACAGCCTTGTAACAGTATAACAGATATTGAATATATATTGAAGATACAGACAAAATGCATATATGAATGATAATATGGATGGATACAGATGAAGGAATGATGATGGTGTGAAATTGTGTTGAAGAATATTGGATTGGATTGAAAATAATTGATATCTATGAATGGATTTAAGAAACTTTTGGGATTAGTTGTATGATATGAAGGAACAGTGTGCATGCAAAATTATATAGTTATCTACTTCACATTTTGGTTTTAGAACTTGGGTCTTAAAAATATGTAAATTTATGTAGGTAAAACCTATAAATTAAAAAATAAGGAATTGTTAAGATTTTTCAAACCTAAATCTGCGTATAGGAAAAACCTAAACATTCCTGATTTAATGGATTTTTAGGTTTTTTACACTCGCGTTTTTACATACGCGTTTTTACCTTTGTCATATAGGTATTTTTACGGATTTACAATATGTATTTTTACCAAGGAAATGGTTGCAAAAATATGTATGGCATACGTAAGGAAAATACGTATTTATACGTATTCCAAGCGTATATATGTATATACGAATGTAATAAGTATTTATAGGTTTTCCGGTTAGTAGTATAGCTCTAGATCTTATACCAATATTCAATTTCTGGGCCGAGCACCGCGGCTCGGACAGGCTAGGGAGCCTGGCGCTGCGGTCACATAAACAATTATATCCATGTGTTACATGAGATGCATGAACAAAATTGATAGTGTAGGGAGGGGTCCAAAAATCGTACATAAGGAAGTAAACCCCCCCCCCTCTCAATTGCACCTGTAGCTATTACCTATATTCTCCAACTCTGTGGTTACACATATTCTCATTTTAATCACAAACTTAATTCACTTGATTATAAAATATTTATAAATATAAAAGATTACAATTTGTGTACGCAGTATTATTGTACTGTATATATCGTACACTGTACACAAAGATCTGTACTGTGAATCATCATCACGGTGCCCTGAGTCCAAAACTTATGACAGGGTATAGGTATGAAAACCGGTTTTAATACCCGGGTTTTACGAATGGGGTTAGGCAGTTTTGTGGATTTCAATAGTTTTGTTATGAAATATTTTTTTCATTTAGTTTCTTCATATTCTCCATTTTTGTTGAATCTCTTCAATCAAAATCTACAAAATATTAAGACTCCAAAAAGACAGGGGTCAATATAATTCACTTTTCAATCCCATTTGGGATTGACAAATTTGAAAGAAATGGGGGCAAATTCTTTAATTGGGGGCAAATTTTTTTTATATGATAATTTTAAAAAAAATTGGGGGCATTTTTTTTTTAAATTACAAATGTGTTAGTGGAATTTGAAAAAAAAATTTTAACTGGGGGCATTTTTTTTAAAAATTGGGGGCATTTTTTTCAAAATTGGGGGCAAAAAATTATTTTGGGATTGAGAAAATCAGCTTTTTTGGGAATTATATTGACCACTGCAAAAAGGAAACTCAAGAGTTTTGTCCAACGATACTTTTTTAAATTTCGGGCTCTGCAAGTGCAACTTTAAACGTGTTATTTGCTTCGCCAAATTATTGAATAAACCATTAAAGGGAGTGACTGGCTAAAAACGGTAGTTAGGCTGAAAATGCACACTAATGTAGAGAAATATTTTAGGATTCATTTGAGACCTATGAGAAATTTTACGGTGCATATTTGTTAGCAAAAACACGAATTCAATCTTTTAAATCTTCATAGGTTGTTCATTTTGGTCTTTGGAGGAATGGAATTTTAAGAATCGGGTTTTCACAAATTATTCGATGACGACTACAAGAAAATGTGACAAAAGTTCTAAAATAAACTAATTAGTTGTTTAGGAACAAGTTGAGATAAAAATTAACTCTTATCCTCGAAGTTAGGTATCAAGGAGCTGAAGTTCTTGATCAACCAGGGTTGTAAATCCTAAGCCTAACCAAACCTTCCAGAAGTAATTCTGTGGCAGTACGGTCTTCGGATAGTATAATGCATAAACAAATCTTATTCAGATAATGGTTTTTTAATGTCTCATTGTTCACAAACATTTTCCGTTTATTTTCTGGAATTTTTATTGTAGAGACAATATTTGAAGAATTTAAAGAAATATATGCAAGCAAATTGATAAGGACAACTAAATTCAATTTAATGGTGAAAAAAAATTATTCTAACATAGATTTATTGAAAAATTCCGATTGAAATTGCGCTTTTGCTAAACAAGTATGCACTGTTAAATCGTCTCATACGTCTCAACTACCATTTCTAGCCAGACACTCCCTTTAAGTGACTATATTCAAGGAAGAAGACCTAGATTAACCATGGGATCCTCACGCTTTAAGAGTTTCAAGAAGTTTATAAATAAATAGTCCTTTAAAAATATGGAGTGAACTTTTTCTAAGCAAAAAATGAAGATTCCTTATATACATCTCGTAAACTATAAAACTAAAACTGCCAAAATGGGACATCAAACCTCAGTTAATTAATTAAACTCGTATTCCATCCTTGCAATCAGATTTAACGATCTCATATTGTAAAAATGCTTTAAGTTAACTATATTGTAAAAAATGAAAATGTTGGGACTAAAATGAATCTATAGTTGAATAGCTTACCTTGTCTGAAAGCCATTCTGTCTCCATAATCAACCTGTTCATAAGTCTTCACATCAAAATCAATTTGGTTTCTTGATAAAATTGTAACGACGTTCTNGTGCATGTAATATATTAACATATTTTTTCTGTGATCCAAAAGTTGATAATCCTGTGAAAATATAGATATTTGTTAAGAAACGTTCCCTTATCTAATTTTCTCCAAACAGTTCAAGATTTTATTCTGTAATGTGAATATTGAAAGATTATTTAATATACATATACATATAGATAAAGATTTGTTTTCAATGCAGGTTTAAAACAAGAATATTCTCGCTTTCCATGTTTAGGGGTTCATGAATTATAATCGAACAGACAAAAAGCTACTAACAGAGATGTCTGTTTTATAAATATCGAAATTTTCTACAGTGGTAGGTGATAGTATCAATACAATGAATACGACTTACGATTTAAATTTTGATTAATATCAAGCTGTTAAACAGCATGGATACACATAAACATAGCTAATTCAAGAGAAGCTGTTAATTAAAAAAGCTTCTCTTTGATTACTTATAAAAACTTGTTAACAATCAAAACTTTAATCGCCTACCACTGTAAAATAAATTTGAGAAAAAATTGTCGTTTCGAATTCAATATGAAGATTCCTTTCTGGATTGTTTTCTAGCTGAAGATCTAGGCTGGGATTGTTCAGTATCAGAATCCTCATCATTTCCCTCAAAACTCCTGAAACAGGTGCTAACATAGATTTTTCCTATATAATATTTTCATTATTTTCTTAAACAAATTATGGAAGAAGACATTCTAAACTATTTACCAATTGTCCTATTTCGTGGGACACCCTGTACAAACAAACAAGATTACTATTTTATATATAAAGATAGATGTACTTAGTTTTCCGTGAGACCTTTATAGTATTTACTATTCTTTAAGAGTGGGTTTAATTATGGTAAGTTATAGAATAAATCACATTATGCTTGCTTATTCACTACAAAACGAAAATGTTTGATGGGATATGCTGTATTTTTCCAACGGCACCTTACAATTAAGAGAGAAACTTATTTTTGAATTTAATAATTCCTAATTGTATTTTTCCTAAAAAAATATTCCCTCGATAAGATTTATCATGATTATATACAGGTAAGGTAATCCATTATACTAAAGTTTATTTTGTCATTTGGATTATAAATCTCAAAAGTGTTCAAAGCTTCATGCGGCCATGCCTGGAATTGTAGGGTAAATACATGTTTGTAATCCCATTCGAGCACAAACAACTTTGCTTCTTAGTTAGGAGAAGACATTTCTCGTACCGGTAACACCATTAAAAATGTTTGATACGTTGATTATTTTGTGATCGACTCTGATCGTATAAGCTACAACATATAGTTTGGTTTGGCAAATACATTTAGAAAATTGACTTTGTAAAGTGTATTACGTCTTTGTTTGGAACTTTAAACATATCGTTGATATGAAGTATCTCTTATAATTATTATAATTAATAACTGTGTTAATCCTATATTTGTTAGATTTTGTATTTTATAATTTTACAGTGTTTATTTAAAGAAGCAGACGTACGTAACAGAAAATAAAGATAATGCTTACCCAGAGGGCATAATAGACCTGGATGCCATTTTTAGATTTTCTGAAAAAAATTTCAAATGTTAAAAATTCAAAAACGTTTAAATTTGTTTTGGATGTTTGGTGTTTTATAACAAGGTATAAAGGTAAAAACACTTTGTAAAAACCCCAATACAAATTATTGAGGTCTTATCAAATCTGTCTCAAAAATTCTTATTTGAAAAAAAAAGAGTTTGGCTTAGAATATAGGCTTAGAAATACACATGCTTGAAAGATTATTGTTTTTACAGGAATCTTTCTTTATTTTACGCTTCAAGCTTTAAAAGAAACAAATCTTGCAGTCTGAAGTGTCTAGCTACCCTACTCTACATTTTAAACATTCCTTTAAGTTTATTTTCTGACAGTTTATAACCTCAAATACAGATCTGCACTGTTAAATGTGGGTTAGTAAATGCAGGCTAGAGGATTAAATTGAACTGTGGATTTATTTCAAATAAAGCATTCAATTCGGCGCATAATAAAAACCACAAAAGTTAATCTATAATCTATTGTGTATTGTTGATGACGATATGTAAACAGATATTGGGCTTCACGAACAATGAGATTTTTTATGACAATTTTTAAACAGATTTTGGATTTTATAAACAATGCGATTCCTAGATTTACGATGTTTTAGACCAAGATTTAAAACTTTTAGATATGAATTTATTACCTGTGTAAAGCTTTAATTTCCTAAAAATATATGTAGAACATATATCTGTTATACAACCGCTGAAGAACCTTTTAATTCTGTTTATTAACAAAACTAAACTCATTTGTTAAATCAATATCATGCTTAGACAGATAGTTTTGCATAATTGTACACAAAAAAACTTTTAGTTAAGGTGTTGGACCGGACTGAGGATTATAAACTTGAATACCTCGATAAGGCAACTAAACAGTTTACAAATGAAACTCGCGGATTTTCCCAAAATAGTTTGCGAAATTTGTTTCAAACAGTTTTACAAAATTTTTATACGTTCTTGATTTAAAATGTGTCAGAAAACATAAACTTTAACGTTGTATCTAAAAAAATAAACAGCGTGTTAGTCTAGAGATCAACATTGTTTTGAGGTCCGTTTTAAACCTTTACGGGTGTTTCTTTAATCAATCAAAACGATATTAGTAATAATTTTTAAATATTGTTTTGAAAAATATCTTTGCAGTCAGAGTAAAAATTAATATAATTTAATGTTAACAAACTTGTCATGCATACAGTTTTTAAACAGGATGTACAACTCAAATTCTTGTAGAGCTCATTAAAAGTTGAAAACTTAAAAACAAACCTGAAAACGATACACACACACTGGTCACATTTCTATTTGAAATTGGATATTACATTTTACAAAAAGGTTCTTAAATGATACCAAACAGAAACTTTTAAAATTTGATTAACCTTAATGTGCTTGCTACTTTGTAACATCTATATAATGAGCAGTATTTTCGCATTTTTAATGTTATTGTAGATCTGTATAGGTAAATGTCTAGATTTCAACTGCTCTGTCTGTGGACTAAGTATCACTATAAATGCACCTACAGATATAAAAGAAAGAAAACTAGAACGTGAATTCAAGAAGAATTTGGGTTGCTAGGGGGGTTCACAAGGGTAACTGGCATAACGCCATTTTATAAAATATAAGACAAAGCGAAGGAGAAGTTATATAAATGCAATTATATACTTTAAAGGAACTGTAGACGTAATGTATGTGGACATCTGATTCGTCCTCAACCGTGAATCGGACATGCCAGTTTAAAATATTTCAACGTTCCCTGCAAATCGAAAATTTATGATTCTGTTTGTGTACTTTTAAAGTAGTTTTTGCCTTTGAAATAGTTGTTTAAAACAAACTCTCTTTTAAATTTGAGATTTGCAATTGCACACAAGACGCAGATTGTTAAATTTAGTTTAAATGCATAACGCCATGCAGACCAATTATCGTTTTCAAAATAACTAATTGTTTACTTAAACTCTCTTATTTATACTATATCTTTGCAACGTGATGAAATAAGACATATAAGCACAGAATGGCATTATCTGTTTTCTTTGACTTCAACATATTCAAGCGAAGAATTCTGCGAGCTCAAAAATGTCATAGTTTGAAAAAGCATAGATTTACGCCATTAAACTGCAAAGATAAAGAGAATATTATGTATAATGTGAGGGAAGTGTTAAATATTGTAAAAAGAACCTAAATTTCTTCCATATTATATTAGTTTGTTACTCAGAGTAGCTACAAGGTTATCCATAAAGGATTAGACTGTAAAGACGACTCAAAACTCTTTCAATATGACGAGCCCAAGTTTAAAAATGTCTTCTGTCTTGAATGCTTATTTAATAATTTGGGCTTAGACAGAAAGAGTTTAGTTGGAGGGAATCATGAATATATGAAATAGGCATTAAAATTTCCCCATAGCCGCGCCGTCTCTGAAGCTTCATTGTTTGTGGGTAACCCTGTAGAGACACTCTCCTGAAAAGTGGCTTGTTCGTAAAAGCTATGTCTATGATAGGCTTGATTTAAGGCACTAAGTTTAATTTCAAATGACCCACATGCAAAGATTATAACATAAGAAAGTATGAATTTTATCATGTTCGCTCGAGAACTCATTCTTTCTTCTGAAATTCTAAAAAACGGGAGTTAACTGTCAGAAAGGTTTCATAGGTAATATTGTAAAATTTAATTACTTTTAATTTTAACAGATTTATAGTCAAGTCACTTAGTTAAATAAAGTTTTTATTCTGTGTAAAATAAGTGTGTGTGTGTATGAGCAGGTAGGCAGCAGCTGGTAAACTGGCCGGCCTGTACTAGCCGGGGTGTCAGGTAGACAGATATCTCAGATACAATTTAACACTACAAGGGAGGGGGGTGCAAGGACGCCGTGAGCTCGGTTAAATGGTCTCGAAGTCTGTAAATTTGCAGATGTCTATCTAAAACGACCTGGCGCTTCCTTGATCCTAAAAAGTAATCTAAACAAATTTTAACAAATGTCTTCGGATATTAAGGAAACACTCTATTAATTCTTTTTAAATATTTACTTTAAAAATTTAATTTTTAATTTCTTTATATATTCTAACGTCTAGGGGTAGCGCCAGGTCATTTAAATACTAATCAGCGAATATCGAGGCTTGGAGACCAATTTCGCTGCCCAGCACTCCCGGCCTCCCTCAATCCCCTCAAAGTACACAGGTAGAAATCTATCAAAATCGTGATATAATATTACTTCACAATACTCCAAGTTTATAAATTTTAAAATTGTAATATGAGACTGTTAAACCAACACTAAATAAATAGAAACATCTCGTTCAGGAGGACCCAAATAATCGTGATGGGAAGCGACGGAAAAACAAATATGATTTTAGATTGCATACATCATTACATATAGCCATGGACATAACTGAAGGGGAAACGGGTAACACGCCCCCATTTGTTAATACAAAAGGGGGCGGGGGCCCCCCCCCCTGTTGGAAATCTAATACGATTATAACTCACGCTGCTGTAAATGGACCATCAGGTTTCAAGTCAAAACACCAACTTTTTCTGCAGAAGATGTTAATAATATTGATATGGAGTTATAACATCAATTAATAAAATGCCACTGAGGGAATTTTCAATCAAATTTATTTTATATTTATACAAGTGCATTTACAGGTCTAAAATAAAGCGTAACTTTTCATGAAGAGTCAAAAAACATATCGAAGTAAAAAAATCAAAGTCCAGAATCAACTCCTTACTGACTAGAATAACTAGATACGGCCTGAAAAAGTCTTCTTGATTTACACAAGGAATCGAGTTTTAGTCACAAACTCTGCATTTTTAATGTCTAATAAACTATGAATTCTGTATGATTAGATAATTCATATTTAAAATATCAAAGGCTTTTATCAGGTTGCACAGATTATAAAGTCTACAATTATATGTTCAATTATTTAACAATATCTGCCTTGTTCCATTTTGCAAATCTGTTGAATATTTTTTGTTTTTATATAGATGCCGTTCCTTCCATAAACTACATTGGTCGACAACTTGACGTCTCCTATTTTGGGCGTGAAATGTACGGAGACATATCTATCTGATAAGAATTTGCATGAGACATCTAGCGGCCAACATATCGTCCCCCAAAGTACGTGAAATACACGACCACTTTCTATTGAGAAAACGGGCTCTGGGTGTCCCCCGAAACATTAACAGTTGGTAAATAGTTAAGAATGTCTTCTTCCACAAGTTGTTTAATACCAAAGACAATAATAAAAATATCATAAAGGAGTCATATTACCGTAAAAGTAAAACATATTTTAGCAAAATATTTTTTAAACGAAATAAACTGCTAACAGCCTTTAATTTCTATTACAGTGCATGGAAGAAGACATTTATTTACCAACCGATATGTTTCGTGGGACACCCTGTAAATAAAAAACCAAATTGTTTCCAGATCTTCCAGATATTATTGTTCATTTAAACTGCTGTGTTCATATTTAAATGATATGAAATTTAACAATGAAATGATTGAAATTAAGTAGTTAAAATTCACGAATTTAAATTAATTCAGATCGAAAAATCAAAAAATTTCTTAACAAGGGGGCTTTGATCACCTGCAACCCCCTCGCCTCGTTCACAAGTTTCACTCTATGCGTCCCCCCCTTAAACTAATCACCCAATTACGAGCCTGACATTTACATTGAAAAAAAGTCTTTATGTTTAAGTTGGCAGTAGAATATTCTCTCAGGTTAACACTCAAAATTATAATCTTAAACAAATTTATTTCATATCTTTATTCATATATTTTACCAGTGGTTTTTTGTCTCAAGGGATTTCCCTTTCAGTCTTCAGGTTTGGCTAAAATAAAGCCATTGTCAGAAGAAGTTGGTTAACTTCAGTCAAGAAAATTTATGCTTTTAAAGAAGTCTTGCTAGTTGTTCCAGAGCTAAGTTTCTTATCGGTTGGTTTAATACGACGCGGCAGACTGGGCATGAACGAAGACGACTGCGACAAGATCCACACATCACGTGTCCATGCTCACATTGATAAACGTTACCAAGTGAAGTCTTGTAACAAACTGGGCATTGAAGGCTGTCAACTAAACTCCTAAACAGGTATATTTTTAAAAGAAGTCCAGAACAAGATCTCTTTTTTTTTTACCTGACTATGTCCTCTGAGCACTTGCAAGAACTAGTGCGCTTCTTTATCCGATTGTCCAAGGAATTCAGTCGCTCCTGGAGCATTTATTCTTTGTTTCGAGAAAAAATAATTTGAAAAAATTGTTCAAGTTTTACTTTGAAATGTTCTAAAATTATTTCGAATTTTCTTAATTACCTAAGAAAAAATTGCACCTGCTATGGGTGCTTGCTTCAATAAACTTTCTTACGGACAATTCTATTGAAATAATTAGTATACCTGGATAAAAGTATCAACTAGATCAAGATGATCCTGATTAGATGATTCAGCCAGTGTGTATAGATGAGCAGGGTACAGCAAGGAGGGTTCAATATCCTCCAATAGGTTAATAGATCTGGTATCATAGTCATCTTCTGAAGCAAAAACCTGTTATAAAAGGTAGAAACTTTTGTTCCACCAAAATGAACTTGTCTGAAGTACGAATCTTTTCAGCTAGATAAATAGCACATGGAATAGTCGGAGATGTCATCTGGAGGAACTGTGCCCAGCCATATATTTAGGATTGAACATGAAAAAAAATTTTCACGGACATGATTAACTTGAGGTTTGTACCTGTAATATGTAGAGATTATACCTGTAATAAATGTAGAGATTGTACCGGTACCTGCCATATCTGTAGAGATTGTAGCTGATAAATATATGGAGAGATACCTGTAATATGTGGAGATAACATATAGGATTGTACCTGCAATTTTATCTGAAATATATGTAGAGATTGTAACGGCAATATATGGAGAAACGTACCGGACATTTATGTGGAGAATACATGTAGAGATTGTACCTAGAATATATGTAGAGATTTTACCTGCAATGTATGTAGAGATTGTAACTGCAGTATTTGTAGAGATTGTACTTGGTAATGTATGTAGAGATTGTACCTGTAACATATGTACAGATTGTACCTGTATATATGTAAAGATTGTACCTGTAATATCTGTAGAGATAGTACCTTGAACATATAGAGATTGTACCTGTAATATCTGTAGAGATTGTGCCTGTAATATATGTAGAGATAGTACCTTGAATATATAGAGATTGTACCTGCAATATCTGTAGAGATTATACCTGTAATATAAGCGAAAATTTTACCTGTAATATATGTAGAGATTGGGCCTGTAATGAATGAGGAGATTGTACCCATTATGTATGTGGAATTTGTACCTGTAATATATGTGGAGATTGTAATGCTGGGAAGAGATTGCTCGAACTCCAATGGCGGGGTGGTTACAACAATGTCAGGAATCAGCCTAATCAAATTATAAATCTGTATTAAGAGTGACAATAGTCTCATATCCATAACAACTACCAATGTCAAAGATAAAAATTGGGAATTCCCCTATAATTTAATGAAATGCACAATGGCACAAGGGGACTCAAAAACCGGCATTAGAGTAGGTTGCCTTTTTACTCCTCTAAAAAAGACTTTGAAAGTGCTTAGAAAGATCATTTTAATTCATAAAGGGGTCTTATACTTAGTGTAAAACTAAGTCGAATATTTGAAAATCTTAAAAAGTTCGCGAAATAATATTGTTTAACAAAAAACAGAGACAAATATCTCCACTCAACCCCTTTTTTCCTGAGACTCTGAAATCCAAGGTGTACAAGTACACCTAATCCTAGGCCGCAATTAATGCAACCTTAAGAGAGGCATCAATTCCGGCCCAATGTTGGCAAAGTGCTCTGATGGACTTAAAAAAGGCCATTTTTTGGCAGGACAATAAATAAGACCTCTTCCGAGACTTTGACGAATATGAAAAAACCCGTACAAAATTTATATGATTATATTCATAATATATTTCATAAGCAGATTTATTTATTACTAAAAATTAAATTTAAATAAATATAAATATAAAAATGTTTAAAATAAAGAAGTTTTCGAATTAACGACATAATTACAAAAAATTACAAAGCATCAGACAAAAAAAATAAAGGTTTATTACCCCATTAAAAATTAACACAACATACTATATAGGCCGGGTAAAGAAACCTTGAATGCTCAAGGGACTGTAAAGGAAAAATAAAAGATGGGTAAAGGCTCTTGATCGCGACCCAAATAGATTATTAAGTACAATAGGTGGCAACAGAGAAATGGACAATTATACGCGACGTCACAAGTGTCAAATATAACAAGGAAAACGAAATTTTATCACATTAGTTGACATGTTTTCCAAGATTAAATAAACAAGTGTAAAAACAGAAAATAAGGATCCAATAAAATTTTAATTATGTTACTGTAAGATAAATACTTTATTCTAAAATTATCACTATTATTCATAATTTGGTCAGACACAAAAACTGAATGGACACAATTGTGACGTCAGAATACAGCTGTACTGAGAGTGTACAATTTTTCGTTGCCATCTATTGTACTTGACAATCTATTTGATCGCGACCCATGAAATTGATATAGGGTCTGTCCTAGTGAACGATTTTTGGACTCCCTCCCCAGCCCCCCGCACCCCCTTCTATCAATTTTGGACATGACCAAATGAGTATTTATTTAGTATTATTCAGGGTTAGGTTAAGACACTTTCTGGGCCGAGCGCTGCGGCTAGGATGGGTTAGGGGGCCGAGCGCTACGGCTAGGACAGGCTAGGGGGCCGAGCGCTGCGGCCACGGGTTAGGTTAAGTTATGACACTTTCTGGGCCGAACGCTGCGGCTAGGACAGGCTAGGGGGCCGAGCGCTGCGGCCACGGGTTAGGTCAAGTTAAGACATTTTCTGTAAGATCCATGTACAAAATTAAATTAAATTAAATCTGCCAAAAAAGTGTATTATTTTATCCAAGAACTAGCCAAGTACATAATATTTCTGTTATGGTATAATAATAAATCCAGATATTTTTCAAACATTCAAATTCAATCTTGACCGTTTCATGAATTAGTTTCATTTAAAAAACATGAACAGAGCTGAAAACTTTAGAATGGGATATCCTTGATCACGATCGGTTATTTAGTCTGGAGATTAACAACAAGAGGAGAACAAGCATTATTTAATCCGGAGATTAAGAAAAAGAAGAGATCAAGCATTAATATCAATATCCACCATTCTAAAGTTTTCAGCTCTGAAAAACAATTATTGAATAATTACAACATTGCAACCTTGTAATTTCTGTAGCAACAAAGAAGAATGTCAAAAACATAAATTCACCATTTAATGAGTTAATTTCGATTAAAAAATAAGTCTGTGGTTACCTCAAGAATAATATATACTTTGAGACCTGATCTAATCCTAACACATGTTTAGAATTTTAAACAAATTTGAGAGATTTCAGCGAACGAAGCGTAAATATAATAGTAAAATAGTTCACTATAAGTACTAAAACTAACCTATCAAACTCAGTCGAATTAACCATATTAGTATCTCTAGGGTTGTCAAGATTAAACTGATTGAACTGGAATGAATTGGTAAAAATATGAAACTATGTAAATAAAAGAGATGTACGGAGAGGAGTGATCAAAACCAGTTCTACTCTNTAAGGGGGGGATGGGGTGGTTTGCAAATATAGGAATGAGGATTCCCATTTGTCCAATTAAAAAGATAATGTTCGGGTGAGGGTGGGGAGGGGGGGGATTATAAATATTTTAAAAACGAAAGTAAGACTGCATTTAATGCCTTGAGGTTGGATCAAATATATATAATCCAGATTTATATCAAATCAAATTAAACAAAACTTTTATATTTTACATTATTTTATAGGTAAAATCTATTCTCCATGATAAAATAAAATTACAAAAAGGAAGAGTGTGAAAATGCCAGAATTTGCTATGGCTGGCCAAACGGCTGGACCAAATTGGCTGACATTTTTTTAAGGAACCCATGGGTACCCCGGATGTGACATAAAATCCCACGGGCAACGCAGAAAACTTCAGCAAAAATCATGATTAAGTACCAAGCACGGGAAAACGGTTGGAGTAACTATGACTATGATTAATAATATAAACCTGGACAACACCGAGCAGTCCAACTAAAAAATGCACATTAGACATAATATAAGACGCTCAGCCTCCAGGAGCTTTTTTTTGTGTGAAATTTGAGGTTTTCAAAATTTTATAAGAAAAAGCCTGACATCTTCAAAGTTAGATACAGGGTGTCCCACGAAACATGACAGTTGGTAAATAGTTTAGAATGTCTTCTTCCATAATTTGTTAAGTTGTTTAATACCAAAGACAATAATAAAAATATCATTTAGGAGTCATATTATAGTGAAATTAACTTCAAAATAAAATATATTTGAGCAAAAGATTTTTTAAACGAAATAAACTGGAAACATCCTTTAATATCGAATACAGTGTATGGAAGACGACATTCAAAACTATTTACCAACTGTCATGTTTCGTGGGACACCATGTAGCTAATGTTTTTGTTCTGGAGAAAATTGCACGTCAGACTGAAATCTGATATATATATATACATATGTATATATATATGGGTTTTTAATCTTAATTCCATTTAAAGAAGAGTTATTAAGAAGAAAAAATGTATTTTATGTAATTGCGTGAAATCAAAATAAAAGAAGCTACGAGGTCCCAAAGTCGTACACATGTAATGTCCCATTTTGTCTTTCTTTTGACAGTTCATAAACTTTGATAATTTCTTAACTAAAATAGAAATAAAACCATTTTAGAGAAGCATATTGTACAGAAATGTGTTGACATTGAACAGAAACCCTGTTTAAAATTCCTTGAAATTATATTTTTCCCAAATCATGAAAAAAAATTGATTTCTGAAGAAAGATTTATTATGACTGGAAACAGTGCGTAGAGTCTATATTCCTGGTATTTTAGTACATTTACCCCATGTGCTTGGATCCAATCTGATTTTTATACGATATATCATGTGGACAAACACGTTCACAACTTATACGTTCACAGTACCGGATTAAAGGGGGGGGGGGGGATTTCAAACATATAACGCAAAAAAGGCTAATTTTTACAAGTGTGCACGAAAACTGAAGCTTTTTAATTTTTAGAAAAGACATCCATCTATTTATTTACAATTCTTATTCGCTTATGATGGGCCAACCAATCAAAACAACCAACTATGGTTAGGCGGGTCCAAACTACATAGTAAATTGTGATTTGTTATTTGTATTATCTCGTGCTTTGTAGTTGAATAAAAATATGAAATGAGATACAGGGTTACCCACAAAGGATGAAACTGTAAAGACGACCGGAAGTTAAGTCCTATGCTTAAATAAAGTATTTTAATGGCTTATCTTATTATTTGGCCAAGAAAGAAAGAAGTTTACAGTTGAAGGGAATATAAAGAAACAGAAAGAATAAATTCACTATACAGTCGTATCTGAAGTCTCATCCTGTGAGGGTAACCCTGTATTTGAAGAATTTTTACAATACAAATTGTGTCATTAAAAACTTGAATCTTGTTTGTTTAGTAAAGATGACTGTTTGTCATTTTTGCTAAATATTAATGATATTTTTTGAGAATTAAGACTCATTGTAAAATTTAGATTAATTCGTGTAAGGCAGACGTTAAAAGTACGACAGAGTCATTATTTGAATCCCTTTTCCTCCAATACAGAGTGTACCAAATACTGACTCAAAATAGTAAACACCAATATTTCTTGGCCATAGAACACAACGACCAAAACTGTTAAAATATCTCAAAAATGTTTAAATATCAAAAGAGTAAACCCCACAATCTCAGCTGGAAGTCAATTAAAATAATTGTCTTTGTCTTTGTCTTCAGGACAATTCACGCCCATCTTCTATTTCACTTGAAATTGAGGTTCGGTGAGCATTTTCACTTCGTACAGTATAAAACAATAAAAAAAGGTTCGCGGATTTCATCATATTTAAAAATTTTTGAAGAAAAATTATTTTTGAAATTCTGAGCATTCATAAACCTTCCCTGGGGTCATGTAAGGTCCACAACAAATTTGGGCCCGATCGGTTTAGCCGTTTTGACATTTATTGGCTATAAACAAACAAACAAGCAAAGTATCATAGATATATTAAAGAACGACCTGCAGGATTTTAATGTCGTAAAATATTTATACTTATTCTTTAACGAGACACCCTGCATAAAGTACGTCCAAGATAAATGTACTTTATGTTGAGCGCATGTGAAAATGTAAACTTAGATTTCCTGGAATCTGTGAATTTGGGAACATGTCAAACATATTAATAATATTTATTAGCGTCAATAAAAAATGTTAGAAAAAGTTGCCGCTAAACTAATTTTCCTTGACTGAAGTGCATTGCGCTGAGCTCTAAGTACATCAAGAGTATTTGGGACTTTGTGCACGGTTGCACTTTCCTTCTAATAATATCGTTTAAACTTGTAATTGTGGATTTGATAAAACATCTCTAAACAATAACAGTCATGTTTTCCAATTTTACGCAAGTAGCATTTGTTAAATATATATTAAATATATATAAACAAAACAAATCTCGGGAAATGTCAGGTCCTTTAAAGAAAACTAATTGAAATGGACTGTGACCTAAATTTCAAGTGACCTTCCATGGAAAGAGGGGAATGCCAGATTAACGATACTCTTTTAACCTTTGACAAATGTAGGTGGGTGAAAAACGTGTGTTTTAGCTCTAAAATAATGTTCAAACAGTATGCCAGTAATAGTAATTAAATAATTTGAGAGAATCTAAAGGTAATAATTCTTTGCCACAACTTCTAATTTTCTGATCACTATATCTTTGGAACCAAATGTTGTAGACCTTAGATATTTCAAACTATGAATTCTGTTAGATCAAATAATCTGAGTTTGAAATATCAAAGGTTTCCAGCTTCGGGTTCTAAAGATATTGAGGTTTAAATGTTTTATTTTTTTCCAAAGACTCAATTCCTTTCTGCATTTTTAAATAAATAGGAGATAAGATTGATACGTACTTTTTTTTCTTTGAACGTTCTGACTTTTAAATTTTAGGCTTTCAGTTGGATCCAAAAAATCTCTTTTTTCAAGTTTTTTTTTAGCAATGCAAAATGAATGACGAATGAATGAAGAATTTAAAAATGTGTATAGGTAGATAATTCTATTTAATTTTGAAATTTTGAAATGAAAAATGTAGTAAAATTTCAACTTCACTAATACTCCATTTTGAACTATCTTTAAATACTTCTAATGAAGTACAATTCAAGTTTTCTTTTTGCTAATATCGGGATAAAGTCCAATATGCAAATAGTTGCAATTTTCCTTGAAAAACTGCGTCAGTTCGAGAAGTATTCAAAGAACATGTGTCTATTTATATTTTCCCTGTTTTGAAGAATCCAAGTTTTTAGGGGATTTTCAGGCTCCAAGGGGTGCTGATTCTCCCCCCCCCCCCCTGGAAATATAATAATTAAGCTAACCCCTCCAGGACAAAATCCCGGCCGTATACGCCCTTGCCCCCCCCCCTTCCGACGTCTTTCAGATTTGCAATTCAGTAACAAGTCTTGATCCACAGACATCCGAAATGCATTAATTTTTAAGACTGACTTAAGACGTTTGAAGTGTCACAACGCCGCGCCACGGCCTTTGCTTCTATTAGACTTACTTATGTTTACCCTTTTTTAGCTCTAGACATGGACATTTTAAAGTACTTGTTTTCAAGTCTTGTTTTAAAACCAGTTATTGCAAATCAATCTTTAAGCATCACGGTCCCTATAAACATACGATTTTGCCATTTATTGAATTTTCGTGGTTTCAGGTAGTTTTTAGTATAATGTTAAATTATAAAAACTGCATTACATAAGTAATAAAATTAAAAAATTAAATCTCAACGACATTGAAAATTAATGAATAAAACAAGACTGTCAAAGGTTAAATTATATCTCTGTTGTCTGTTGTTTGTTTGTGTGTCTGTTTAATCGGAATATTTCGTCAGATTTTATCTCTCATTCTAAATTTTTTACACAAAAAGCGTGAGAGTCTTTAAATACTAAGAGTGCCTAGCATAACATAAAAGTATAGACCGGGATATCTAGTTTACTGAGATATAAAAACAGTTACCTAAAAGTTCAGTGGTTTATATTGTAAATTATAAAACACTAGCTTGTAAACCCAGTCTTGCTTGGGAACAAAATTTCCCCAAAAAACCAACCCACTCCTATCCAGCCTATTTTATAAAAATAAAAACGTTCCCGTGGTAATACAAAGCAACCCAACCAAGGTTTGAATCAAATCAGTAAAGGGGTTCATGAGTTATGATCGGACATTCAAACAAACAAACAGAGAGATTACTACTTTATATATACATAGATTATCATTATTCAAAGGTTTTATTATATATTTCAATGTAAATTATGCCAGTGTATGTTGTACAAGCTAGGTTTTATGTAATAACATTATTGCGTTCAAGTTAAGCTTACGAAACAGGGTTCAGCCCAGTTCTTGTAAATAAAGTATTAAACACTAAACAGATTTAATTTTTCGCTTTGTATTATTAGAATACGAAGAAAAATGTATAAACGGTCATAATTATTCAATTCAGGTGGCAAGGGTTGAACTGTTAGTATGCAATGATTTAGTCACTTTTCATTTAGAATTATACAAAAGAATTTCAATTTTGGAGTAAAAATCTTTATCTTTAATTATGGTTTATTTTGAGTAGAAATCTATATCTTTATTTATGGTTTATTTGGAGTAGAAATCTTTATCTTTATTTATGGTTTATTTGGAGTAGAAATCTTTATCTTTATTTATGGTTTGTTTAAAGTAGAAATCTTTATCTTTATTTATGGTTTGCTTGGAGTAGAAATCTTTATCTTTAAAGTACAACACGTGGGAAAAGTAAAGCTAGGGGGAAATTTATAAATAATATTGATCAAATATAAAATACCATTTCCAGAGGGGTTGAGCGGTTATTTAGCAACTTTCTTTCTAGTTGTATAGTAACAATTAGTTCGGTCTCAGAGTGCAAGATTCGATCAGTATTTTGCCAACAACTGCTTTTGATCTAAAGTAAGAAACAAGTGCCCCTAGTTCTAAAATAACCATGTAGAGAGCTGCAAAAAGTATATCTGAAAAAATGAGAAAAAAAATAAAAGGTCAAGGCGTTGCATCACCTTATTAAGTCTACACCGACTTTAAGGTGATGCATCTTTTCAGAGCAGCCTGGATCTATGTGGTTTTTTGAGCAGCCTGGATCTATGTGGTTTTCAGATCAGCCTGGATCTATGTGGTTTTCAGATCAGCCTGGATCTATATGGTTTTCAGATCAGCCTGTATCTATGTGATTTTCAGATCAGCCTGGATCTATGTGGTTTTTTGAGCAGCCTGGATCTATGTGGTTTTCAGATCAGCCTGGATCTATAGGTTTTCAGATCAGGCTGGATCTATGTGGTTTTCAGATCAGCCTAGATCTATGTGGTTTTCAGATCAGCCTAGATCTATGTGGTTTTCAGAGCAGCCTGGATCTATGTGGTTTTCAGATCAGCCTGGATCTATATGGTTTTCAGATCAGTCTGGATCTATGTGGTTTGCAGATCAGCCTGGATCTATGTGGTTTTCAGAGCAGCCTGGATCTATGTGGTTTTCAGATCAGCCTGTATCTATGTGGTTTTCAGAGCAACCTGGATCTATGTGGTTTTCAGATTAGCCTGGATCTATGTGGTTTTCAGATCAGCCTGTATCTATGTGGCTTTCAGATCAGCCTGGATCTATGTGGTTTTCAGATCAGCCTGTATCTATGAGATCAGCCTGGATCTATGTGGTTTTTTGAGCAGCCTGGATCTATGTGGTTTTCAGATCAGCCTGGATCTATGTGGTTTTCAGATCAGCCTGTATCTATGTGGTTTTCAGATCACCCTGGATCTATGTGGTTTTCAGATCAGCCTGTATCTATGTGGTTTTCAGAGCGACCTGGATCTATGTGTTTTTTGTCCCAGGAAGCATTGACTTTCGATCACGTTTTTATCTCTTTGACAAAAATACACAGTTTTTATATACTTTTTTAATGAGGAATACATGATAAAGGGAATGTTCCCGAAAAATGAAAGGGGGTATAGACTTACGTGGAAGAGACACCTAGCTTACAAAAAATCGTCGTTTTAAGTGCTTTGTATAAAAAGCAAATATTATCAAATATCAACTATGTACGAGTGCGTCGAAAAAAAATCGATGATTATTGGTTGTAATATCATGATGATTTGTTTGGAATTAAATTAATTTTTTTACGATCCGAGTATAATATTGCAATTTTTGAATTTTTATGAGCAGTTTTTAACAATTTTCTCCTTATAGATGCAACAGATAGAAGTAAGATTAGAAGCAAATACCATCGAAAATGTTTCAAAGCAAGCCTATACCCGCTTTCATTTTTCGCGAACACTCCATTTAAAGAAAAAAGTTTAATAAGAAAACTTCGTAAGTTTAAAGATTGTTAAAATGTTGAATA
Source organism: Eurytemora carolleeae (assembly GCF_000591075.1). Lineage (NCBI taxonomy): Eukaryota > Metazoa > Arthropoda > Copepoda > Calanoida > Temoridae > Eurytemora > Eurytemora carolleeae. The sequence continues at coordinate 247,598 of NW_019396163.1, forward strand.
TAGGCAATTGAATTTAAATTGAAGAAACCAAACACACCTTGCCCTGACTGCATAGTCCGGGGTGAAATCAGTTAAAGATTAAAAAAAAATATTTTAAAAATATTTTTAAAAAGTTGCGCATCGGAAAAAAAGACTTTTTATTATTGAGTTATAAGTCAAAAATTTAGTTTACAAACTTTTGAAAATTGGTATATTATAATATGTGCCGCAACAGCAAATATTATTTTTGTTTTTGATAAATTATCTCATTGGTCCGTAGGGCTAAAAATAACATTTAAAAGCTTTTTAAAATGGATATGAAAAGGTGTGGCAATAAATCACAATTGTTTTCTGAACGAAATGTTTTCTTCTTTACGAAGTGCTTTTAAGGAAAAGCACATGGACCATCCCCTGCAAACATTTAGTCTCAGACAATCCGATGGCGAATATAAAAAGTCTAGAATTATTTATTTTTTAAAATAATTCTTTGATTTAGTTTAGAGATACCTAATGAGAAAGCTGTAATCTGTATGAGTTTCGTCTGCTATGTTTACAATTTGTTTGTTTATGTTTTGACTGCATACGGTTCACTGTTCATCGTGCGGAGACATTATAGACACATATATCTTTACAGTCTTTTACCGTTTTCATAAAATAAACTCTAGCAGACATAATAATATTATTGCTTTTGAAATTAGGTATTACAATGCTAATTCATAACAAAGACGATATCGAATTCGTCACTGAATTCCCATGTTTTTGGGACACCCTGTACCAACTTCACCATCGGCACAAAAAGTCGGTAAAAATGTTTCCTGGGTCTGAAATATAAAAATAAGAATTGCCTTTTTTTCAGATTAAGTTCTGGGTAAAAAGATGGAAAATAAACAAGATTTGTCCTTTACTCCTAAATGTTGCGTAGGTTCAGAGTTCAGAACAAAATACCAGGAAATGTGAATATATCTAAATACAAGCGTCTGATCAAAGATCAGTTTATTGCCTCGAAATATGTAAATAATGTAAACGATGAGATTCTGCCGAATTAGCGGGGTTAGAGTAAATGTTTCAGGGGTAGTTTTAGCAGGAGAAAAATTGTTTTATTTTTATTTTTGATGTAGTTTTAACCCTGCATTTGCTTACTTTAATTATATTTTCGGAAAATATTTTACAAATTTTTTTTTTATGAATATGCAAAAGCAAATTATATCGGGGTTATGATGATATATATGCAAAAGCAAATTATATCGGGGTTATGATGATATATATACAAAAGCAAATTATATCGGGGTTATGATGATATATATACAAAAGGTGTCCCACACCATATTGGATCGTGTATAGCTCTAAATTGCGATTTTTGGGCCTAGAAATCAGAAAAATTTAAGAGAATGAATCAGTTAAAAAAATTTGTAAAGCCAAATATAAAAATTTGTATGCAGAAAATACTAGTATTTTATGCTCGTATTTTGGCGTTAAAGCTTCGATATAATCCAATTGACATGGTACGCTCTGTATTTTTACATTCAACCTTACATTAAACGATTTTTTTTTTATCTTATAATTTATACAAATATATTTTACTGTCTTACTGTTGATAATATCTTTTTATAAAAGCTACTCTTCATTAATTGACGGGTATGTTTGATTTAATTGTGGTCTGACCGTCTGCTTTAGAAAAAATATGAGGGAAATTGTCAAAATTAAAAACTTTTTCAAGCTACACAAACGATGATATATTCCACATTAACAATCAGTAAAGAATTTACAGGGTACCGTTGTGAATCGGGCATTTATCTTTTTAAATGAAAGACACTTGAAATTGAAAAAGATTCCACGAGAAAATTTAAATAAAATCTGTAAACGAATATGGGAATCCGAAATATATATGAAAAGATGTCAATCTTTGTATTTTCTCTATAATAGTAGTAATCATTTCAAGCTCAAATAAAAGATAATTTACCTAGAAAAACATGAGTCTTATTATTTTTCTAAAATTTTCATTGAATTTTTAACTAACAAATTTCATGATTAGAAATATAAAATGTTATAAATTTTAACTCTTGCCAAGGGACATCGAAATTTCTATTTTAAAAATTTATATAAAAGAAAGTTTTTGAGGTACTATTTGTTGTACTATTTTCCGCTGTAAATATACATTTTATAAATATATTCAGAAAATATATTATTCTAAACAATTAAACAATTCTTAAATCAAATTATTTTCTTATTAACAACTGTATTTAAGTAAAACTGCATATCGTGTACCTACAGTCAAAACAATTTATAAAGGAATTGAGTCTTTGTCACAAACTCGGATTTTCTATTTCTTATATCTCTGCAACCCAATGTCATAGACCTTAGATATTTCAAACTATGAATTCTGTTGCATCAAATTATCTTAGTTTGAAATATCAAAAGTCTACAACATCAAGTTCCATAGATATAGGATTAGAAAATTTGAGTTTGTGACAAAGACTCAATTCCTTTGTATCACATTCTATACATAGTAACTGTATTTTATTTTATAAAAGTGTCATGTCCAATTCACTACAGTACCCTATCCACTACCTGCATAAGAATCAGGAATATTGACGTGTTTTTTGAATAGTGTTTAATTTTCTCAACTTCCTTCTTTGGCGTTGCAACATTACTCAGCAAGCAATTTTATAGGGACCGTTCACTAATTTGGGTGATTAAACTTGTTTTTTGAATATATTCCCATGACTATTGAAGGATAATTATGAGGTTACATCGCTTGATTTAAGTGGAAAAGGATTACAAGAAATAGGTATAAAACCATTGTGTTTCAAAAATATAGACATGTTTATCTATTTATTTACACAATTCAAAACTAAGTATTTTTTAAATTAAAGTTTTACTTAAATGCAGGAAAATGTTTCTGAGTATTCACTCGATTGTTTACACTTGCAGGCGTTCGTTCAAGTTCTAAATAGAATTAAGTTTTATTATTTAATTCAGTTTTATTATTTAAAAAAATAAAAATAACATCAAGAGTAAAAGTTTAATGTTTCTAGATAAACAAATTCTCTAAGCTGGAATATTCTACTGTTTCTAGATAAACAATTTCTCCATGAATTCCCTTATCTAGAATATTTCAATGTTTCTAGATAAACAATTTTCACTATGAGTTCCCTAAGCTGGAATATTCTACTGTTTCTAGAAAAACAGTTTCTCCATGAGTTCCCTAATATAGAATATTTCAATGTTTCTCGATAAACAATGTTCACTATGAGTTCCCTAATCTAGAATATTTCAATGCTTCTCGATAAATAGTTTTTCCATGAATTCCCTAAGCTGGAATATTTTACTGTTTCTAGATAAACAGTTTCCCCGTGAGTTCTCTATTCTTGAATAATTACTGTTTCTAGATAAACAATTTCTCTTTGGGCTCCCTAAGCGGGAATATTTTACTGTTTCTAGATAAGCAATTTCTCCATGAGTTCCCTAATCTGGAATATTTTACTGTTTCTAGATAAACTGTTCCTCAATGAGTTCCCAAATCTGGAATGGTTAGATCTTAGAAATAATCATCTTATTGCCTTTCCATCAGGAGTACAACTCAGGTATACACACCCTTTTGAAGAATACTACCCCTTTTTTTGAAATATACTTAATGGAGGTATACTTCCCCTTTATTGAAGTATACTTCTCCTTTATCTGAATATACTTCTCCTTTATTGGGATATATTTTCCCTTCATGTAGGTATACTTTTCCTTTATTGATCAATGCTTTTTCTGTTTTAAACAATACCACCCCTTCATTAAGTTATATTTACCCTTTTTTGATATTTACTTCCCCTTTATTGAGCTATACTTCCCCTTAATTGAGTTATACTTCCCCTTTATTGAGAGATAATTCTTACGGAGAAATACTTCTTACAAAGATATACTTCCCTTCATTGAGGTATGGTTTCCGTTTTTTGACCTCAAGAACTATTATTGTTGTAGCTGCAACAATTAATTGCACAAAAAAAATTGTGGAATTCTCTGCAATGTTTTAATATATCATAATTAATAACTTCTCTTCCGTATTTTTTCCCCGGAAATTTTCGCATTCGTTTTTTCGCGAAATTTTTGCATTCCATTTCTGCGAAAATTGTGCAAAAAAAGCGAAAATTTTCACATGTTTATCGAGCGTAACCCTTTCTTCCCATATACACAGAGTTACTACCCTTTTATTGAAAGTGAGTTAAACAAGAGATATCCAAGAAAAATAGTTTAATCGCATTCTATATACACTTTTTTCCAGTAAATTCCTCTCTATATATTCTATTCTTTATGGCAGCACCGTATCAAATTATTATGAAAATATCCATTAACTTTACTCTATATTCCATTTTACCCATCTGTGGAAATACGATTTCTACAGTGTGGAATTTTTCTACAACTGGACATTGAACTTCCATTTGTTTGTAACAACAACGGAATTTGATTGACCCAAATGGGAATATAGGTTTATTAATCTAAATATCCTGCAGTACACTATTTATATACATATAGACAATGAAAATGTAGGAACCTTGAAAAAGTTGCAGAATTTGTCAAGTTTTGGATAAACTTTAAAGTGCTGCAATGGGTTGGCATTTAAATTTACATCACTATAACTAAAATCACCTTTTTTTGCTATAACATTATTCATGTGGCATTTCAGAACTGTAAAGCATGTACATTTCAGAACTGTAAAACCTGTACGTTTCAGAACTGTAAAGCATGTACATTTCAGAACTGTAAAGCATGTGCATTTCAGAACTGTAAAGCATTCAGATTTCAGAACTGTAAAGCATGTACATTTCAGAACATGTAAAGCATGTACATTTCAGAACTGTAAAGCATGTGCATTTTAGAACTGTAAAGCATTCAGATTTCAGAACTGTAAAGCATGTACAAATCAGAACTGTAAAGCATGTAAATTTCAGAACTGTAAAACAAGTACATTTCAGAACTGTAAAGCATGTACATTTCAGAAATGTAAAGCATGTACATTTCAGAACTGTAAAGCATATACATTTCAGAACTGTAAAGCATGTACATTTCAGAACTGTAAAGCATGTACAATTCAGAACTGTAAAGCTTGTACATTTCAGAACTGTAAAGCTTTTACATTTCAGAATTTTAAAGCATGTACATTTCAGAACTGTAAAGTAAGTACATTTCAGAACTGTAAAGCAAGTACATTTCAGAACTGTAAAGCATGTACATTTCAGAACTGTAAAGCATGTACATTTCAGAACTGTAAAGCATTCAGATTTCAGAAGTAAAGCATGTATATTTTAGAACTGTAAAGCATTTACATATCAGAACTGTAAAGCATGTAGATTGCAGAACTGTAAAGCATGCACATTTCAGAACTGTAAAGCATGTACATTTCAGAACTGAAAAGCCTAGCTGTACATTTCAGAACTGTAAAGCATGTACATTTCAGAACTGTAAAGCCTAGCTGTACATTTCAGAACTGTAAAGCATGTACATTTCAGAACTGTAAAGCCTGTACATTTCAGAACTATAAAGCATGTACATTTCAGAATTTTAAAGCCTCTATATTTCAGAACTGTAAAGCATGTACATTTCAGAACTGTAAAGCCTGTACATTTTAGAACTGTAAAGCTTTTACATTTCAGAATTTTAAAGCATGTACATTGCAGAAATGTAAAGCTTTTATTTTTTAAAAAACGAAGATAGCTTGAAGTAGAGTTTTATATAAGAAAGTTGAGAACTATTCTGTTGTCTGGAAACCAACTGAAGGATCTTCCATCAGATTTGTGGAGATATGAACGCCTGGCTGCGCTTCAGCTGACCGGGAACCCGCTGGTTCAAGACCTAAACCAAGCGTATACTCAGGGAGCAAACATAAATTGATTGCAACCAATTTTATAAACATAAATCTTTTAATATTATTCTGGCCATTTTCTAGCTCGTCTGTGACTTTACAATTTCCAATGATCAATACTTGTAAAAAAAAAAAAAAAATTTTTAAATAATCTGAACAGCTACATGTTTTAACGTATTAATTATGTAAATCCATGCTATATGAAAATAAGCAACATTTTTCTATGATTGCTTATCATGTTAGGGGTTGCAGCATTTAAAAGCATATCTCAGGAACTTATAGCAAAACAATTTAACTTAATAAGATTATGGCATGTACAGTGTACACTGTACAGTGAGGGATACATCAATACATCAAAATGTTCCCGTGAAATACAGGAGGTTTTTTTAAACTTGTGTTTTAAGTTTGAATAAAAGATCTTTACAAATTTTTCAACATAGTGGGATGAGAGGTTTCTCAAAAATGAGAAGTATTTATCAATTATCATAAATAGTGCCTAATTATGACTAATAAAGTTGTATATAAAACTTTAGACATTTCTGACGCACAAAGGAAGATATTTGGAGAAATATTTCTGGAGTAAACTTTGTTTGTTTGTTGTAATCTTTGATTTAAACAATACATTTTTTTTGAAAATTTTTAATATTTTAATAAATTATATAAATTTTCTAGATTTAATTTGAACTATAAAAAAAGTAACGCCTTAATCAAAGATTATAAAAGATGAAATTAATTTAAATTTAAATTTATTTCTTTAAATATTTTCCTATTCATGGAAAAAATGTTTAAAGTCTTATATACAACTTTATTTGTCATACTTAGGCACTATTTATGATAATTGATAACTACTGAGACACTTGGTACAGATCTTGCCTAAGGCACTTGGTACAGATCTTGCCTAAGGCACTTGGTACAGATCTTGCCTAAGGCACTTGGTACAGATCTTGCCTAAGGCACTTGGTACAGATCGATCAAGAGCTAGTTTGATAGCCACTGCTTGTGTCCCTGTGTGACATTTAGAGCTCGATTAATAGCTTTTCTGATAGCTACGCTTATGTCCCAGTGTGACATTCAGAGCTTGATTAATAGCTTGTTTGATAGCTACGCTTGTGTCCTTGTGTGACATTTAGAGCTCGATTACTAGCTTGTTTGATAGCTACGCTTATGTCTCTGTGTGAAATTTAGAGCTCGATTACTAGCTTGTTTGATAGCTAAGATTGTGTCCCTGTTTGACATTTAGAGCTCGATTACTAGCTTGTTTGATATCTAAGATTGTGTCCCTGTGTGACATTTAGAGCTCGATTACTAGCTTGCTTGATAGCTACGCTTGTGTCCTTGTGTGACATTTAGAGCTCGATTAATAGCTATTATTCATATTGACATTGAGAGTCAACGAGATCGCGCCTAGTGGTAGTGGCGTTGATAGTTCACGAAATTGTAGCCGTGTGCATCCTGTCCTGTTTGACTTTGATAGCAGACGGGTTTTACCTGGATTGATACGTTCGAGGACTTGGAGTAGGCGTTTACTACAATATTACTGCATATGTAAAATAAGGTTCTTATTACCTGCTGCGTAGGTTAAAAACGATCATAAATACACGTTAATAAAGTAGATATGGTATTTATATCAACAGCAATATTTTTGAAAAATTTGGAATTGTAAATTTGCGATGTATAGAGATAAAGAGGAAAAAGAGAAAGAGGAAAAAGAAAAAATAGAAAAAGAGAAAGCTCTCCAACTTTCTTCAGTTCTATCTATAGACAGTGGCTTTGAAGAAATTAGTTACGATAATGAAAACGAAAAAGAGAAAGAAAGAGAAATAACTTGCAACACAGCAATAGACAACGGAAAAAAAGTTACAAGAGCAAATAAAAAATCGTTCAGTTATTCCGAATTTTCGTTCGACACAGTTGTGCACAAATACCAGGCTGGTAGATTCCATAGCTCACTACTTAACCAGGAATTTCATGGATTCACGCTCCAGACAATCTTAGAAAAAACTGCGGAAATGTCGACTTTAAAAACCAAACAATTGGAAAATATAGACCTAGAAAAAAAGTTACAAAAAGTGAAAACTCGGAAGAATATTGAAAAATGGCGGATGCATTCTAGGAAACTGCAAAAAGAATTAGAACAAAGAAAGATGAATGGAGAAGAGATTAATCTCATGAAGAATCCGCCATTAGGGATAGATCCAGACTGGAATATAGAAACAGGTCCAAAATTAACCCCCCCCCCCCCTCTCTCTCTCTCTCCTCAAAAGAGAGTGCAGAGTGCAGAAATTATGGATTAATTGATCAATGATCAATGATCAATGATCAATGATCAATTATAAATGATTAATGATCAATGTATATGATTTTTTAAATGTTTGTTTTCAGGTTCCCTGGGAGAAAATGTGAATAGAAAAACTGTTAGATCTCAGGCTGTATTAAAGGTTCAAAGGAATTAAATCTTTGTAACAAACTCTGATTTTCTAATACCTATACTTTTCAACCTGATGGTGTAAACCTTTGATATTTCAAACTTAGATTCTTTCATCTAACAGAATTCATAGTTTGAAATATCTTATGTCTACGGCATTGGGTTGCAAAGATATAGGATAAGAAAATCATAGTTTGTGACAAAAACTCAATTCCTTTATTTACAAAATAATGCTTATCTTTAATTCACAGTAAATGACTATTCTGTTCGTTCTTCCTTTTGATTATACAATTCTGCAAATAATTAATAAGTGGTTGAGTATTTTTAGATAAATAAGTTACAAATTATGACGTTTAAGAAAAATGAGTTATTTAAATCATAAAATTTTTAGACTAAAAAGCTACAAATCACGACATTTCAGATAAATAAGTTACAAAATATGACATTTTAAGAAAAATGAGTTACAAATCATGACATTATAGATAAATAAGTTACACATCATGACATTTTAGATAAATAAATTACAAATAATGACATTTTCAGTGACATTTAGTTGTTAAAAGAAAAAGAAGACAGCAATCAAAGTGATAAAATTATTATTTTAGGAACGAGAAATGATTGAAGAAATGATCGACCAGGAAGTTTCGAATGTTATCACAAGGACAGGCAGTCCCTCAGGCAGATTTCAAATATCAAAATATTAGAATTGTTTAAAGAAAAGTATCGACCTAAAATTTCATAAAATACATGGTTATCAGTCAGTGTGGAAAAGCTGGGCCTAGTAGGTTTATTGCAAAACTGTCCATGAGCCCTAGGTAAAAAAGATTTGGCTCGAGTCTTTGTAATTCCTTAGACCCAGGATTGTGGCTAATTCTTATTCTATTCAAATCCCTCGATTTCGCCACCTCCGGCCAAGAAAATTCACCAAAATTTAAAAATTAAAACGTGCCTTAATTTTCCGAAATTTTTTTTCTGAGCTAGTAATTTTTGAATCGAGGGCTCTGAGCTAATAATTTTTGTATCGGATTCCATACTTAGATGGAGATATCGTCCCGTAATGCCGTAATTGAAGGATTTAAGATTTAAAGGTTTAAGACACCTTTAAAGGAATTGAGTTTTTGCCACAAACTCAAACTTTCTGATCCCTATATCCTTGCAACCAAATGGTGTAAACCTTTGTTATTTCAAACGTAGATTATTTGATCTAACAGAATTCCTAGTTTGAATTATTTTAAGTCCACGACATTGGGTTAAAAAGAGATAGTGATTAGAAAATCAGATTTTGTGGCAAAAACTCATTTCCTTTGTCGCTGAATTCTTAGATTTAGTCTTTAGGCGGATATCTTACACACAAATTCACAGTTCAGTTTAAACAGTTAATGATTTTCAATATACACAACCATAATGTTGCCGACCCCCCCCCCCCTCAAAATATACCCAAGTTGCGGCAAAGGTCAACATTTTTCTTCTGATATTTCAAGTCTGATTATATAGGAGTACGACCGGAACTTACATCTCAGTGTATTGATAAGATTCAGAGGTTGGAGGGGAAACTACACAAGATGAAGATATTAACAAAAGCATAAATGTTTATAAATATTAAAATTATAAAAGAACTGAGTCTTGCCACAAACTCTGATTTTCTATTCCCTCTTTGCAACCCAATTTTATATACAGCCTTTGATACTTCAAACAAAGAATTCTTATAGATTGAAATATCAAAGGTTTACACTGTCAAATTGTAAAGATATTGGGATTTGAAAATTATAGTTTGTGACAAAGACTATTTCCTCTATTCAAACTATATACATTTTGTACCGTTAAAAATGATAAATTCTCAACAGTTTTAAAATGTTGAGAAGGATAGTTGAATAGTGTAAAAATTGATAAAATCTCAAACCAAGGGATTATAGCACCTAGTAATGTGCCTTCAGTTGATTCTTTGTTGGCTCGTTTTTTACCTAAATTCTCTTTCTGGGTCTTTGACAAAGTGTAAGAAGGGATAAATTTTAGATTTTCTATTTGAAACATTTACTTTTCTTACACTGTGTCAAATGTTGACTCTGCCAGAAATTATTGTTTAAAAAAACGAACCAGAAACGAACGTACTGTAAAGATCGTTTTTGATTCGTTTTTCCATTTTTTCTCGGGGGGGGGGGGGATTGCATAGTTTAATAAAAACAAACTCTAACATAAAACATTTTTAAAAACTTAGAATTTCTCTCAAATTTAAAAAATATTAAAGGAATTAATATGATTTTCTGTGTAAAATGTTGTCAGAAGCGCCACAGATTTCTACAGTACACGACTTATTGCATTTACGATCTGAATTTTTGAGGAAAATGTGTGAATGACATTATATTCGTATTTAGATTAAAAGTTCACAAGGCTAAATATTGTAAACTTAAAAGTTCATTCTAAGTTAAGTACATATATATATATATATATATATATATATTATGTAAAATTATCGGCGATAAAATAAATGAGTTAAACATTTCACCTGTTTATCGTCTCAGCAGATTTTATCCTGGAATTTAGTTGCCATTTTGTATTAGTCTTTGCTCTCGGAAATGTCGTTAGAGTTTCCTTATTCACATATTTGTACCTTATATAATATAGCTTTTAGTGACAAAAAAGTTATGGCTATTTAATATTTTGTTCTTTACCTATACATTTCTTTTCATGAAAAGTCATAAGATTTTACGGTGATAGTGTCAAAAATAAGATTGCATAGGGCAAAAAAAAACTAGAGGGGGCGGGATTTCAAACGCCCCCCCCCCCCCGCAGCCTAGTTGTTTAGGGTTAAGGAGTTTGATTTTCAGGAGTTTGTCTTTCAGGAATCTGTACTTAAGGAGTTTGTCATTAAGAATTTTTTTTTTAAAGAGCTTGTACGTGCAGTTTTGTTTACTGTTGTCTTTGTATTTAATAAATCTGTATTTAAGAAGTTTGTACTTGCAGATTTACTAATTATTTGTTCACAGGATCAATATTCTTGGAAAAACTAGAAACTTCTAGAATATACAAGAGGGTATGTTTACACAATTTCTGGTAACAGTTAGCCGCTATAAAATAAATGATCAAAACAGGGACAACGTTCATTTCATTAGAATCACATCAAATATGATTTCTATAAAATTGGCGGCAATTTTACATCAGTATAAATACGGGAAAAGTAGAAAACATTTCAGTTTATTACAACCAGCCAACACATCATTATATTTTACAAAGAAAAAAATCATAATTTCCAAAATGATTTTACTTATCCTTGTCTTTATCTTCATAGCCCTGTGCATGATACTAAAGGATAAAAGTAGACTACCAAAAAACTTTCCTCCCGGACCCCCCTGTCTTCCTGTGATTGGCAATGTTCTTTCAGTGGGATATGATTTGAAATCAGCATTCAACACATGGAGGGAGAAATATGGATCAATTGTTGGATTTAAACTTGGAAACCAAACTTCAGTTGTTATCAGTGACTTTGATACTCTTAATGAGGTGTTTAAAGATGACAGATATTCTGGAAGACCTGAAAACCTTCAAGAAGTATTCTCCGCATTCTTTGGAAAAGGAAAGGAGAAATCTACAGGAGGAATAGTATTCAGCCATGGAGACCATTGGAAGGAACAGAGAAAGTTTGCCAGCAGAACTTTGAAAGATTTTGGAGTTGGTAAATCAGGACTTCAGACTTTGATCAATGATGAGGTAAAAAAACTTATTGATGAACTACAGAATGATACTGGAAAACCAATTGATCTGCGTCTGAGAACAAACCTTGCAATAGTCAACACTCTTTGGCAAGTTCTTAACGGAGAGAAATCTGATCTGAACAATCCTAAGATGAAGAGAGTTTTCAAATCTACAACTGAGTTTATTGTCTCTAACTCATTGTCTGGTCCAGTTATGATTATGCCCTGGTTGAGACATCTTCCATACTTTAACTCCAAGTTTGAGGAAGCCCGTAAGTCTCCACAAGAAATGAGAGAAATAACATCAGAGTCCATCCAAAGACACAAGGATTCCTACCAAGAGGAACATCAAAGAGATTTTATTGACTGCTACATCAAGAAAATGAATGAAACAGAAGAGTCAGGTTCATCATTTTATAATGAAACTGTAGAAGGAAACTTACAAAGAACATTAATGGATCTGTTTGGAGCTGGATCTGAAACCACTGCAACTATACTCTGCTTTGCATTTAATTACTTGATTAGGTTTCCATCTATTCAACAGAAAATCCAAGAGGAAATTGAATTGGTGATTGGAAGCAGAACTCCATTACTAGAAGATAGACAGGAAATGCCATACACAGATGCTTTTCTTCATGAGGTTCTCAGACACTCTTGTATTGTGTATACAACTCCACATGCTACCACTGAACAAGTTAATCTACATGGATACACTTTACCCAAGGGAACAGCTGTTTATGCCAATATTTGGTGGATAATGAATGATCCAGAGCACTGGGATAAACCAGAAGAGTTTAATCCTCTTAGGTTTATGGATGAAGCTGGAAAGTTTAAGAAGAATGATCGTTTTATTCCATTCTTAATCGGTAAAAGGTATTGTTTGGGACAAAACCTTGCTCAACATGAACTTTTCCTCTTTCTCACTGGATTATTACAGAAACTGAGTTTCTCTAGTATTTATGAAGACCCTGGAATGGTAAATATCAATCCTATTGTTGGATTTATGCATCAATGTCCTGAATTTCAAGTTGTTATGAAGGAACGGTTATAGTTTATAATAACCAGTTCTATATACTTATTGTACCTTTTTATTTCGCTGCCTGTTACCTGTTTATTTTATAAATTGTTGTTTTTATTGTTGTTATTGTAGTTTTATGTATGATTTATGTACATTGATCTTTAGATCAAAAATAAAATTTTACAATCCTATTCTATTTAATACCAAGTTATCTGTAAAGGAATAATTTAGTAGGAAAATCAGATAAAAACTAGCGAAGAAAAGTAAAATCGAAGTTTTAGAAATTATATAATGAGAATATATATAAAAAGAAATCATTATACAGTTAGCCACAAGAATCTGTAGATTATGAAGCCAAGCCTTTTTGACTTAAGCTATAAAGATTTTGAATTATCCAATAACATGAAATAATGCATTTGTGCAGTTAACACAAATTGGTTTTCAAAGAACTGGAAAAACTAGGGGCAACACATTACTTATAAGTTTGCTGAATTATTGTCTTCCTATTCTACAGTTTTCTGGACCCACTATACTTGAAAATAAAGAAAAGCAAGATGAAGAGAAACATAAAAGAATGCGGACAGGAAGAAATGATTCTAAGAATATCATAGGAACTTGAAACAATATCTATAGAGTAAATATTTTGATGGAAAATGAGAAAGTGAAAGAAAGAGACTGTCCCCGTAGTTTTAGTAAAGCATTGTATTGTCCGATCCTCAAAGATAACATTTAAACCTTTACCTTAACAACAATTAGTAAAATATTGTTATTTTTCTCTCTTAAAATTATCAAACTTTTCTTATAGATTTTTGCTACCAAATCTGCTCGTCACTTTCATAAAGAAACAACAAATAAGAGAAGCGAAAAACATAAAATTGTAAATTTCCATTTTGAAGGGATTTTTCACATAATTCAAAGTGTCTCTTTATCTGATCAAAGAATAGATTTTAGAGGTATACTTGTTTTCTATCTGAAAATTGGTAATTTTTTATTTTGGTTTCTCTGAAAAGGGACTTGTGGATGTATGCAATAGAGAATATTAAGAAGAAATAGATCGAGTTAATCAATTTTAAGAAAGGAAAATGATGATGTCTTCATTGTTTTACTCACACGAAGGTTATAAGGGTACAGTTGGGAATCAGGAATATACCTCTATGCCATAATGGTATTTGAAATTACGTTTTCAAGCATTTTGATAAAGTGAAGGAAATGATTGAAAGAAAAAGAGAAAAAAGAAGGATTTTAAATATACAAAGAGAAAAAGGAGGATTTTAAAGGGAGTGACCGGCTATGTAAGGTAGTTTAACTGAGTATGCCGTTTTGTGGAAAACTTCTTTCGGATTCATTTGAGACATATTCAACTTTATTAAGGTCTGTAAATCCTGAGTTTGAGCGCAAATTCGATGTTCAGAACTCCTACTTTGGGGGTGGAGACGTTTTCAGAATTACTTTTTTTTTAATTATTAAATAACGACGACATAAAATGTAAAAAAGTTCTACAATGTATAGGAACATGTTGAGAAAATAAAAATTAATCTTATTATCGAAAATAAGTAATCTTGTTCAATTATTAGTTTCTATTATCTCATTATTCTGGTTTCTCATTATTCACAAAGATTTTCGCAGATTTTCTAGAATTATTATTGAAAAGACGACATTGGAAGAATTTGAAGAAATCTACGAATAAATTCAGAGAAAATTAGAAATTCAATATAATAATGAAAACGAAATAATCGATTTTAGCATTGATTTATTGGCAAATTTCTTTTCATATGTTTCTAACCATTCAATTAGATTACTGTATAATTTTTACTTTACTTTTCGTTGTCGTTAGTTAATAATTTTAAAAAAATAATTCTGGAAACGTCTCCACCCCCAAAGTAGGAGTTTTGAACATCGAATTTCCGCTCAAACTCAGGATTTACAGATCTTTAAAAAGTTTAATATGTCTCAAATGAATCCGAAAGAAGTTGTACACAACACTGTATACTCAGTTCTACTACCTTACATAGCCGGTCATTCCCTTTAAATAAAAGAAAAAGAAAAAGAAGCAAATTAAAAAAAAAGAGAAAAAGGAGGAAATCAAATAAAAAAAAGAGAAAAAGGAGGAAATCAAATAAAAAAAGAGAAAAAGGAGGAAATTAAATAAAAAAAGGAGGAAATTAAATCGCAAAGAGAAAAATGAGGAAATTAAAAAATAGAAAAAGGAGGAAATTAAATAAAAAAAGAGAAAAGGAGGAAATCAAATAAAAAAATGGAAAGCCAGATACAGATAAGAAATGGTAAATCAAGTAAAAAATATAAAACAAAAGTAATTTTCTCGGTAAAATAAAAGTATTTGACAAAAGTAACATTTTTAAGCCTGAAGATAACTTTCAGTCAAAAGATTGTTAAGGGCTAATATTAGATTATGTGTATTAAAGAGATTGTAGACCTAATTTCATGAAACCCTCGAATGACAAAGTGGCGTATGTCCATTTTACGATTGTACACTTTACGCCATTGTATGATCAAGTTTAAATGAGATAAACTAATTTTTCTAGCTGAAAATTCTTTATTTCCGTTATGTTGTTTCTTGGAAAATAGCTTAGTGTTCCTCTCTTTCTTAGATTCTTCCTTTATATTCAAGTTAATAATAATCACTTTATGAAAAAGGGATTTTAGAAAAAAAATAATTTCTTTTTTACGCATTTCTATTAACATTCCAATTTCTTTTTTACGCATTTAAAAAAAATTTCTTTCCTTCTTCAATTCAGATTCTCCCCTTGCATTGCATTTTCTCCATCTTTTATCCATCTACATACTTTTTTTACATTAAACTTACATTCTTTATCATTTACTGTGTTCATTTCAAAAAGATAAAAATTACGTAAAGGAAAAAAGTCTTTGCCACAAACTCTAATATTTTAATCCCTATATCTTTGAAACCCATTGCCGTAGACCTTAGACATTAAACACTTTGAATTATGTTAGATCAAATATTCTTTGTTTGAAATATCAAAGGTTTACATCATCAGGTTAGAAAGATTCCTCCATTTTAACATTCAAATTTGTCTTTTCTTTATCTTAATTCTTTTCTTTTATCTTTTACTTTTTCGATTTCAATTCTGGTGTCCTTTCTTCAACTCATTTTTCTTTTATTCCGTCAGACTTTTTTATTTCCATTTCAAAATTTGCTGCTTCTCTTACTTATTAGAGTTATAAAATTCAGGATTGTAAAACTTTATTTTTGATCTAAAGATCAATGTACATAAATCATACATAAAACTACAATAACAACAATAAAAACAACAATTTATAAAATAAACAGGTAACAGGCAGCGAAATAAAAAGGTACAATAAGTATATAGAACTGGTTATTATAAACTATAACCGTTCCTTCATAACAACTTGAAATTCAGGACATTGATGCATAAATCCAACAATAGGATTGATATTTACCATTCCAGGGTCTTCATAAATACTAGAGAAACTCAGTTTCTGTAATAATCCAGTGAGAAAGAGGAAAAGTTCATGTTGAGCAAGGTTTTGTCCCAAACAATACCTTTTACCGATTAAGAATGGAATAAAACGATCATTCTTCTTAAACTTTCCAGCTTCATCCATAAACCTAAGAGGATTAAACTCTTCTGGTTTATCCCAGTGCTCTGGATCATTCATTATCCACCAAATATTGGCATAAACAGCTGTTCCCTTGGGTAAAGTGTATCCATGTAGATTAACTTGTTCAGTGGTAGCATGTGGAGTTGTATACACAATACAAGAGTGTCTGAGAACCTCATGAAGAAAAGCATCTGTGTATGGCATTTCCTGTCTATCTTCTAGTAATGGAGTTCTGCTTCCAATCACCAATTCAATTTCCTCTTGGATTTTCTGTTGAATAGATGGAAACCTAATCAAGTAATTAAATGCAAAGCAGAGTATAGTTGCAGTGGTTTCAGATCCAGCTCCAAACAGATCCATTAATGTTCTTTGTAAGTTTCCTTCTCCAGTTTCATTATAAAATGATGAACCTGACTCTTCTGTTTCATTCATTTTCTTGATGTAGCAGTCAATAAAATCTCTTTGATGTTCCTCTTGGTAGGAATCCTTGTGTCTTTGGATGGACTCTGATGTTATTTCTCTCATTTCTTGTGGAGACTTACGGGCTTCCTCAAACTTGGAGTTAAAGTATGGAAGATGTCTCAACCAGGGCATAATCATAACTGGACCAGACAATGAGTTAGAGACAATAAACTCAGTTGTAGATTTGAAAACTCTCTTCATCTTAGGATTGTTCAGATCAGATTTCTCTCCGTTAAGAACTTGCCAAAGAGTGTTGACTATTGCAAGGTTTGTTCTCAGACGCAGATCAATTGGTTTTCCAGTATCATTCTGTAGTTCATCAATAAGTTTTTTTACCTCATCATTGATCAAAGTCTGAAGTCCTGATTTACCAACTCCAAAATCTTTCAAAGTTCTGCTGGCAAACTTTCTCTGTTCCTTCCAATGGTCTCCATGGCTGAATACTATTCCTCCTGTAGATTTCTCCTTTCCTTTTCCAAAGAATGCGGAGAATACTTCTTGAAGGTTTTCAGGTCTTCCAGAATATCTGTCATCTTTAAACACCTCATTAAGAGTATCAAAGTCACTGATAACAACTGAAGTTTGGTTTCCAAGTTTAAATCCAACAATTGATCCATATTTCTCCCTCCATGTGTTGAATGCTGATTTCAAATCATATCCCACTGAAAGAACATTGCCAATCACAGGAAGACAGGGGGGTCCGGGAGGAAAGTTTTTTGGTAGTCTACTTTTATCCTTTAGTATCATGCACAGGGCTATGAAGATAAAGACAAGGATAAGTAAAATCATGTTTATATATTAATAAACTTTAAGTTTGCTTTAGGATTGTTTTTGTTTTAGATTATGTTGCTTAACTGATCATACTAGAACTTACACTTCGTTTTATACAAATTAAAATCCGTTCTTGGAAATGCTGCGTCTATGTTGGCTAAGTACAACGTGCAGACTCATATTTGATCGAATTCTAAAGAAATGGACTTTGGTCCGTTAATCTGATTTTCCCTTAAGCGTACTCCAAACCCCATGTACTTTAGATCATATTATATTTTTATACATATATAAATTTTTCGCGTGTTTAGCTTTAGTTTTTCATAGGGTTTAAGGGCTAGAAAAATCATCAAAAGGAAAATTATTTGAATATAATTTGAACCATTTGCCCCCCCCCGCCATTTTTCTGTAAAATTCTCAATAACCCTAGATTTCTGAGAAAACTGCTGAATATAGTATTTCTTTTCTTGTATGATAAACATCACATGCTAGAGATAAACTTTTTTGGCGAATAGTTTATGGTTGTTTTATGGTTCATTTATTTCTTTTGCAGTTTGTTTAAAAAGAGATTAAAAGCGTACTGTGTGTTTGATAAAAAAAAATCAAGGGCCATATTAAGTTGGGATTTGCACTGGAGACGAATTAAATGAAAACCAAAATTTTTTATTTTTTTTCAAAGAAAGTTCAGTTTTGTTTTTACCTGGCTTTCCAACAATATTGGTTTTACGTCTGTAAAAGTACTTTAAAGTCATAGCTCTAAGATTGTTATAAACGTTTTTAAAAATCAAGCCCTAAATAAAGCCTTTTTAAATAAGTATGTTAAACTTTTAATGCTAAATTAAAGCATAAGAGTGTTTTCATGACCTAAATTATTTTTTAATATTTTCTAAAGTGGGTTTTAATCTTTCCTCAAATTTTACATGGACAATTTTCGTCTTACATATAATATAACTAGAAATTCAAGGCGCTTCGCGCCCTTCTTTTTAGCCTTAGAGGGCGCTTCGCGCCCATCTTCTAAATTAGTTGTGAACATGTTCTCTTTGTGTACATCGTAAAACAAAACAAAAATAATTCGCGGATTTTCACAAAAAATGTCGCGGATTTTCAAAATTTTTTAAAATTTAATGACGATCGAATTTTGATGGAGACAAATATTTGAAATTTTGATTTTTCATAAACCTTCCCTGGGGTCCCTAGATGTCCCACAAAAAATTTGGGCCCGATCGGTTCAGCCGTTTTGACGTTTATTGGATACAAACAAACAAACAGACAAACAGACACCCAGACAGACAAGCCAAATTTATATATAGATAAAGTGTAGGAATCTAAATTTTAGGAAAATCGGTCAAGGGGCTCATGAGTTATGATCAGATATAGAAACAAACAAATAGAGATTACTATTATGTTGTAAATGCCCTACTCCATAAGGGTTTCTCAAACCCGTATCAATCCAGGTACAACTCAATCTCACTTTACTATCATTGTCAAACCTAACACGGTCTATCTTTATCATAAACTATCATGTCTCAACTCGGACACGATCTATGAACTATGAACTATCAATCTTTAAGCTCGGACACGATCTCAGAGACTATCAATGTCAAACACTGGGCATGATCTCATAAGCTATCAATGCCAAACACTGGGAACGATCTTATAAACTTGTACGTTAAACAAGGGACAATTACTTTTTGCACAGTAATCAAAGCGTAGTCTAAATATATTTGGGTTTCTATGTTACAAGTTAACGTTAATCACAAGTTTTACGTCGATTTACATATATAATGTAGTTAGGCTAATCATGTTACATAGTTATTTACAGAGCAGATAAGATAAATCACGATATGGTTTTATGCAAAGGTTTTATTTAGATATTTACAATGTAGATAATTAATAATGTACAACGTAATTCAGGTTTATGGATATAGTGTTACACGATATTCATTACATATAGGTTACTTCATTCACTGTCTTAGACCATGAAACTTTTGGAGAATCTCTAACCTAACCTAACCAACAATTATTATAAATCTATAATGTTTTGAATTATAAATTTGAGAAAAAGAAACCTGTTTTGAATTTCTAATATGTAAACAAACAAATTTGCTACTTTCACTCTTTTGCGTAAAAATAAAGCTACGAGCTACGAGGTCACAAAACAGTACCAGTAATGTCGCATAAATTTGACAAAATTTAAACTAGAAGAATTTATGAAATTTAAAATTGACCGGGGTTTCTTTGATATTATCTATTTTGTATGTACAGTATCCAATGTGAATAAACTAAAGGTAAGGGTGATAGGATTTTTGTACACATTTCATTGTAACATATAATAACGACCATTAGATACTTGTATTTATCAAAACAGCAGATTGTAAATTAGTTTTCTGGGCAGGGAGGGAAGGCTGGTTCTTAGCGGTCCATAATGTGCACAAACCTATCCAACTCACCTTACATTTAATCACGTTGACAATATCCAAGATCTAGTGTTATAGTGTAAACCAGAATGATTCCAACACTTTTAATCTGTAATCTATATACATATATATACATATATATACATACATATATATTTCAGTTTTTAACTTCACATTTTTATTAAAAAAAGAATTATACTAAACATAATGTTTCACGTCTATCATGACGATCCTCAGTAGCTACAATTCTTTGAATACATATATATACATATATACATATATACATATATACATATATACATATATACATATATATACATACATATATACATACATATACATATATATACATATATATACATACAAATATACATACATATACATATATATACATATATACATATAATCTATATACAACGCAGATTGAAGTACACAATTTGATTCTGTTTATTGACCTAAATTCAGGGTTAGAATTGATAATCATAATAATAATAAACTATTTCACAATGGAATTCCTAAATATTTAAATCTTGTTGATATTCTAACTATTGCGGGGTCAGCTAGAAGGGACATGTACTTTAACAGACAATCTATATATCTATCCGACATACAAACATGAACATGAACATGAACATAAACATAATAATGAATATGAACATGGAAGTCTTGTACTGATGGGCATCATTTTGAGGGTCGTTTTTAAACATTTAAAGTATTTAGACTTTTAAGAATCTGAGGTGTAAATCCTATTTGAAAACGACTTTTAAACGCAATTATTAAAATTGTTTTCCGTTTTCCGTTTTGAAAAATCGTGTTGGCGAATATCTTGGACCAGAGAAAAAAATTCCGATAAAAATAATGAAAGCAAATATTGCAAGGGAATTTATAACTGAAATTTTTATCTCAAAACGGATACACAACTAGACCAAGCTAATTAGATAACATAAATTGTGTTTTTTTTTTTAACTCCAACCCGCCCAATTTCCAAGATCTGTTTTGGAACTATAAATGATAAATGTCTCTTATCACATTTCAAAGTTTTTAAAATCATAGTTATTTTTTTCCCAGTTGCCAGTGAGAAAAAAATCGATTTTCGACCGAAGGGTTCCCTCAAAAAATGTCAGCCTATTCGGTCCAGCCGTTTAGCCAGCTATAGCTAACATTATATACAAACTATTATATGTCTCTCAGAAAAGAGCTTTATTGCATAGATATAAATTATATAAGCCCAGATCTAGATAAGGGGAACTTTCGAAAAATAGAAAAATATCCAGATTGTTTTTTTTCAAACTTGAAAATATTTTTTCAAATGAAAATATTTTTATCTCTACGCATAAATCCGAAGAGAGTGGGTGCAGTGCCCCCTCTTCATTAGAGGGAACGCTTGAGGATTGTAAAAACTACACGGGGGGACACTAACTGAAAGTTACATGATTTTTTTCTTGGAAAACTTTTTTACATTGAATGTCTGGCATCAATACAATATAAATAATGTTATTTTTCAATATTAGGGTACAGTAAACATTAAAATATTCAACAAATTTTCTTTCTGCAATTAAATTCAAAAACATTTTTAATAACTTTTTGGATTTGATGACGTTTTTATTCTCAAATACAAAATATACATATATTTTGATTATGTCTGTTTGTTCGTATGTGTGCAAAGTACCTTACAGTGCTTTCAATTATTTTATTTATAAAATATAAATTAATACAAGTTTTTAAAAAGATTTTTACTGATCCCTATTCTTGATCTAAAAATAAACAGCAAATTCCTCGAACCTCAAGATCTGCGCAGAGAGGATCAAGTCTCTAATTCTGAGAAAACTAAATGCATCCATTAATAAGAACTTGGATCCACACTTTTAAACCTAACTTCGACTTATCTTCTCTTCATTCCATTTTCTACTGTTCCCCCATAATACAGCGTGTTTAATCTTTTTATTTGAAAATCATACTTTAGTTTGCCTGTGAGATCTTTTAGGAGAAACAGATAATGCAATTGAATTCTAGAAATTCGAATTCTACTGAAGAATTGGTTTTGTGATATAGTAGACTAGCTCCGACCAAAAATCATAAAGTCAGGGCTGGAAACTTTTGTCTTGAAAACTTATAATTCTGATCGCTTGATCTCGATATCCACTGTGGACACTTAATTTAAGGATCAATTTTTAATCTCTTGATTTCAGGTTACAAGCCAGATTCACATAAATCTTTGCATGAGGAAAAATTATGAAGATTTCCTAATATTTCTTTCTGAAAACTAATATTTTTATCTCGTAATAAACCTTTCAGAGTGTTTTTAAAGGTGTTTTAAATTAACAGCAGTGGAAAAAGAAAGTTAAGATAACTCCGCTAGGAAAACAAGGATATCTTCGTCATCATATATTCTATAACAAGCCTCGTTTTAAATCTGACAAACCACCTTTTAATATTTACCCCCCTCCCCCTCCCCAGTTCTTACCCTGGGGTGCAGTATTAAATATCAATATAATGTATTTATCACATTTTTAGAATTCCAAGAATGATTTTCCTGTTTACGCGTGGATAAAACGTGTATTTTAAGTGTGTTTGATGAAAATACATAAATCACATTATTAATTACACTTATATATACATCTTTATTTTATGTTTGTCTGTTTGTTTTGTTGTCACTTGACCATGTCCGTAGGAAAGGTTTAATATTGAAAAATGTGGCCTTCAAATAAATACCATCTGAAATATACGTTGAAATACGATTTACAAAGAAAATTGACTGCTTGATGAGCTTAAAAGCATAATTTTTAAAGATATTGGAAATCCGGTATAATAACAACAGAAAAATATGCAAACATTTGATAGTTGAATGTAAATTGTCCAAACTGGCAAAAAAAGGTTTCACTCTCACAGGTTGAAAAACTCGGGTTTGGAAATTAATTTCGATATATTTTATATCCTCATCAGTCCTACAGAAAATGACCAAAATTATTACAAATTAAAAATAAAGATAATGTAACAAATACTTGATAGTTGAAGTTCTTTCGAAATGTTTGTACAAAGTTGTAGACCATAAACATAGATTTATCTAGGACCTTTACTGCATTCTCAGCTCAACTACCATGTCTAACGGCCAGACACTCCTTTTAAAGAGGAAAATTAGAAAGGGAGAAAACAAACTGTGTGAAATAAGATTTTTAAAAAAATCATAAATTGGAAATATTTTGGATATTTACATTTCTTTTATTAATACTTTCCTATATCTTTTCAATCTGATGGCGCTAAACTTTGTTATTTCAAACTTTGTCTGTTTGATCATTCATAGCAGAAATTATAGTTTGAAATCTAACTTATTAGTTTATATACAAAATATTGATCGGCAAAATGTTAAAGTTCAAGTCCGAAAAGTCCAAAAGACATGAGTTCAAAAGTTCAGTAAAATGAATTACTACCAATCGTTATTGGGTTAATGATGATGAATGTTTCTTATTCTTTATTTCACGATTTTTGATCTTTTATTTCTTAACAATTGTTTTCTTGTTTCTTGTTCCCGTTGTTACTTCCTTGTTCCGGATATATGTTACTTCCTTGTTCCTTGTTTAATATTCGTTGATCCTTGAAAAACGGAACCAATATTGGTCAGGCCACAACATCGAATTCTAAAGATTCCATTCTAAAACCCCAAATGGACGGACAAAATCAAGAGATAAACATTCCAGAAACACAAGGAAATGCAAATATTTTACTTTTAAAATCTTGTTCTATTCGGAAATATTAAAAAGTTCTAATCATAAAAGTGGGGTTTACCATTGGTTTTAAATAAAGCTCTTCACTCATATACATATACTTGTAGATTAGGATATTTGTAAACGGCTGAACCATATTGCCTAAAAAGTTTAGAGGAAACCCAAAATTATAATTTTTTTTCTTCAAAATTCTAAGTTTTTTTGGTGGTTCTGAAATTCCAAGGGCAACGCTGGGCAATTCAGCTACAGGGTGTCCCACGAAACATGATATTTAATAAATAATTATTTTCAGTCAAACAAATCTTTTGCTTAATTATATATTACTTTGAAATCAATTTTAATGTAACATGACAATATTTTATTGATCTATGGTATCAAACAACTGAACAAATAATGAGAAAAAAAATTATAAACTATTCACCAAATGTCATGTTTCGTGGGACACCCTGTAGTAGAAAAATAAAACTTAAACAGGCAGTAACTTGCTGATTTGATTGAACTTTAAACTTCTTATTAAATGAAGATAATATCCTATGGCATTTTTATGTATCCCCAGATTACAATTATTTTAAATGACAAGATACGTTTTCAATTATTTTATAAAGCAGATATCATTTTTACAAAGTATACAATATATACAATGTAAATATATATATATATACAATGAATGTACGAATCCCACACAGATTTTACAGATAGGACATGCTACATTCATTATCTTTTCCTTTATGTGTGGACAAAAAGATTACAAAGAAGGCAAGTGACCATTTTTCAGACAAACTACAAATAAAGGGAAATAGTCTTCTTGATGAATATGAGATGAAGATGAGGGAGGAAGAGTGACCGTGTAAAAGCCGTAAACAGGGACTTGTCCAGTCAGTAACCCTATTGTTGTAATTTTACTGATATGTATTCAGTTCCTTGTAAAAAAAATGTCTGAATGAAAATACTGCAACTGCAAGAGAGCTAAACATAATTTCAAGGAGTGAAAAACGTCAGGAAAAATAATTTGGCTCTTTTATTGCTGTCATTTTTTTATCTTGTTTTCCAAGAACCAAGGGTGCAACTAAGAAGGGGTGGGGGAAGCACCACCGCTTGATTCTGGTGGTTCTCCTGGTTTTCCTAGAACTCTGATTATAGTGGTTATCCTTATATTCCTAGAACTCTGATTATAGTGGTTATCCTGGTATTCCTAGAACTCTGATTAAAGTGGTTATCCTGGTATTCCTAGAACTCTGATTCTAGTGGTTCTCCTGGTTTTCCTAGAACTCTAATTAAAGTGGTTATCCTTATATTCCTAGAACACTGATTATAGGGGTTCTCCTGGTATTCCTAGAACTCTGATTAAAGTGGTTCTCCTGGTATTCTTATAACTCTGATTAAAGTGGTTCTCCTGGTATTCCTAGAACTCTGATTCTAGTGGTTTCCCTGGTATTCATAGAAATCTGATTCTAGTGGTTCTCCTGGTATTCCTAGAACTCTTATTCTAGTGGCTATCCTGGTATCCTAGAACTCAGATTCTAGTGGTTCTCCTGGAGGAATAAATCGAGAGGATTATGATAAAGGAAGGATTATGATAAAGGATTAGATTGGTAGGATTATAATACAGGCTTAGATTGGTTGGTTTATGATGGGGGGGGTACTGGAGGGAGGGAAAAGAGAAGGAAGAGAGATTTGGACTTGGAGCTTTTTTTCAGTTGTGGAATTTCCTTTTTATGATATTAAAAGCTAATGATACAAATACATTATTGCTGAATAGAATTAAAGGTTCTGTAGAGGTAATCTCAATCGTTCCGTCACATTTTCACTCTTCAAAAATGAATGAAATACAAATTTTGTTCGAAAAAAATTATTTCTTTTAAATTTTGATTTCTTTAAAAAGGTTTGGAAAGGTTTGGAAATAAAAGAGGTTTAAAACAAAATTTGACAAATTAAAAGCGAATTAAAATATAAAAAATACATGGAAACTTACTTTAACCCTCTCCCGATTGGGCTATTTATGTCTAACATAGATTGTGTTGTGGGGGGGGGGTGGTTTCCATTCCCCCCCTCTATAATTTTTCCCTTAGAGTTAGAGATAGAGGAATGTGATACTAGTCCCAAGTCTAACTTTTCAAGGCCAACTCATTAAAAAAGTTAAATCTTCAATTTGAGTGCTTAGGGTGCAAGGTATGCTTTAAAAAAGTTCAAAAATTCGTCAGAAAAAAATGTTGAAAATTACTTTTTTACTCTTTACAAATTGTAACATGTGACACAAGGGTTTAAATGCATTTTTCAAGGGCTTTTTAAATATTTTGGATCTGTAGCTTTATTAATAAAAAAGTTTTTAACTGTTTTTGATTTTTTTTAAACGGAGCTGTCGATTGACCGTCAGCTCCACCTCACCTTATGAGATATCTTTTATACACTCCTTGACTTGACTTGACTACACTCAAAGGCGAGTTTTTCGTCGTCGCTGAGTTCTCATGTTTATTGGGACACACTGTATGTTCTTTTGAATAAATGCTTTTTGTTTTCGGATGAATAGAGACTAGATGGACATTTATGAAATCATTCAAGTTCACATTTTTTAACGACCATATATTTTCGGTCCACAGCCGGGAGGGAAATGTACTTTAAAGTAAGCCCATTGTAATGCATAGAGGATAGGAGGGGGGGGGGGGGTCATGAATAAAGATTTTTTAGTTTTTTGTTCTTATAGTTACATATATTACTACTGCGAGGTGTTTGAAGAGATAAAGTACCAGATTTTTTTTTTTTTAATAAGGAAGGCATTTATTATACCTTGGAGTTAACCCACTTTTTAGCATTTTTTAGACCGTGGACGTTTTATTAAATTTTCTTACAGAACATCAAAGGAATGAAGGAAAAAATTATATAGGTCGATGATCATTTTAACTATGGTTCGATCTATGTCATCTGTAATCTACAAGGTGTCCCTTAAAGCATTAGTTTTCGCTTTTGAATCAAATCAAATATTTATTGCATGAGGACATAATTTTTTTTGACAATATAATTATCACAAATTACAATAAATCCTCATGAGGGAAAAAGAATCTGGTGGGCCAGGTTTTCATCAATTTTCCTGTAAACAGCTTATAGTGTCACTTAGGGAGGGGAGGGGTGGGGGGGGGTCCTGGACGAGTGGACGAGAATGTAGGACGGAAGGACGATAAAATACACAAACATGGTTTTAAACGAATAATAATGCTTAGCCAAGATATCCAATTAAAGAATAGTATGAATAAAAATATGTGTCAAAATGCATTTTTCCCTTGTCTACAGGAGACTAGAATGCGTAGATATAAAAGAGAAGAACAGAAAACAAATGTAGATGATCAGATAAAAAGAAGATACAACAGTCGGGGGACAAAAAAACTCACTGCTCTTTTTAAATTTGTTAAAAATTTTAAATTAAACATAAATTGTTAAAAAAAATATGATATGTACTTAATTGGTCAGAAAGATACTTTTTTATCATGTTCCTAGTTAGTTTATATACATTTGAAATTTTACAAATCTAGGTAATAATAAAAACATCAATTATTATGCTAATGCAAAGTCTTTTTTGAACTGAAAATATGGTTCTATCCGACCTTGCATCACCTAGTTGGGTAAAACTGAAGTACATAAGCAGATTGAAACAAGGTCAATGGATCACCTTCAAAAAAGCATGCCCATGAAAATGTTGGATCGTTACAAAAGGTTGATATTGATAAAAATGCATTGGAATGCACTCAATATTTAAGAGACAAGATCAAGGGGAACAGATACAGATACAGATACAGATACAGATACAGATACAGATACAGATACAGATACAGATACAGATACAGATACAGATACAGATACAGATACAATATATTTAAATGAAAAAAGCAATTTTAGTGTTCAGTGAAAAGTGGATTCAAGAAAAACTTAAATCAAGAACTTTTAAATCCTTTACCAGTGATTTTATATAGTCATTAACCCTTATAATTTCAGATTTAAAAAAGATGTAAAAAAGAGACATATACAAAAATGTTAAAGATTTATTTTTTTATTGTGAGTACATTTTTATTCTATAAAAAAGTGTTCCAAAACTATGCCTTGAAAATAAATGATATTTAAATCGTCATTCATTTTTTTTCAATGACAATATTTGACGTTTTGATGTTTTTTGGGGATTAACGAAATGTTAACGACGATTTTTAAATACAAATTTTTTTGGTTTTTTATCAACTTTCGGAAATTAAAGAAATTTCTATTTTTATTGAGACACCCTTTTTATAAAAAGTATTAGTTTGGTAGGGTTATGATAAAGGATTAAAATGGTAGGATTACGATTAGGATTAAATTGGGAGGATTACGATTTGGATTAAATTGGGAGGATTACGATTATGATTAAATTGGAAGGATTATGATAAAGGAAAAAATCTTGAGGATTATGATAAAGAATTAGATTGGTAGGATTATAATACAGGCTTAGATTGGTTGGTTTATGATAATGGAATAAATTGGGAGGATTTTGATAAAGGAAGGATTATGATAAAGGATTAATTGGGAGGATTATGATAAAGGATTTGATTGGTAGGATTATAATACAGGCTTAGATTGGTTGGTTTATGATAATGGAATAAATCGAGAGGATTATGATAAAGGAAGGATTATGATAAAGGATTAGATTGGTAGGATTATAATACAGGCTTAGATTGGTTGGTTTATGATAAAGAAATAAATCGAGAGGATTATGATAAAGGAAGGATTCATGATAAAGGATTAATTGGGAGGATTATGATTGATGAATTCTAGACAAATGGTAAATATCTA
This sequence comes from Eurytemora carolleeae, assembly GCF_000591075.1. NCBI lineage: Eukaryota > Metazoa > Arthropoda > Copepoda > Calanoida > Temoridae > Eurytemora > Eurytemora carolleeae. The sequence goes on from NW_019396163.1 coordinate 276,338, forward strand.
GGTTTTGGTTCTAGTATCTGGTGTTGAACTAAACCGTCTGGGGGGAGAAGAACATGAACATCATCATGAACACGAAGAGGATCATGGTGTTCAAGCACATGAACATGGTCATGAACATGAACAAGAACCCCGAGATGGAAGAGCAGAATTAGGATTGGCAGATTTAGAAAACCAAATATTTAGTAAGTTTCAACACGTTTTTAAAATAACAAAATTTTGTGAAATAAAGTCAGATGAGATTGTGAAATGAAATAGGAAGACGACTTTTAGACTTAAGTTATCATTTAGTAGCAAAAAGTGAACCTCTTAGCTTTGTAACAACGTCAAATACAGGGTGTCCCACGAAACATGGCAGTTGTTGAATAGTTTTGAATGTTTTCTTCCATAGACTGTATTAGATATTGAAGAGATTTTGCAGCATATTTCGTAAAAAAAAATTTTTAAATAAATTTATTTTAAGTTGATATAAATTTTACTATAATTTGACTGCAATAGCATATTTTTTACTATGCATTTTGGTATCAACCAACTCAACAAATTATGGAAGAAGACATTTTAAACTATTCACCAACTATCATGTTTTGTGGGACACCTTGTACATATAAGATTGCTTAAATGTTGTCTTCCAATTCTATAGTTTTATGGTTTCCATTGTACAGTGTTTTTCTTATTTATCAAAAATTTACAGTTGAATACGCATCATCTTCTCAATTATTTTTATGATCAAAATTCAATAACTAATAATTTAGTAAAAAGTAACTTATATAATTATATATGTTCCCTAAACTAAGCTGGTTAAGATTTGCAAGACATTTCATAAGAAAAGAAGGAAAAGAAGACAAGCCTTCCACTTTTATTATGCCTTACCTTCCCCTGTTCACGCCCTACCTTCCACTGTTCACGCCCTACCTTCCCCTGTTCACGCCCTACACTCCCTACCTTCCACTGTTCACTACCTACATTCCATTGTTTTCTATATTTTCTAAAATTTAATGCAAACCGTATATTTTTCAATGCTAAATATTAAAATGGGTTTATAAAATTGCGATATCAATATTTTGTAATTTTAGACTCCGTTAGGACCCTGGATGCTTCATCAAATACTATCGACTTCTCAGGGTAAGATGATTGAATGCTGACCTGCTGGACAGTGGGCCACGTCAGATACAGTGATAACCAGAAAACTGTAGAATTGGAAGAAAACATTAAAGCAATATTGAAGTGCATTCGATGTTGTTACAAAGCAAATAGTTTTGCTGTAAGTTATGTAATCACTTATTAAGTCAAATTTATCTGTTTACACTGCACAATTCATGTGCCTCATGTTCATTCGACTTTTTAAACTCATAACTTGAATCTAAAAGTCGACTTCTTATTCAAGAGTTTCTTGGTTATCACTGTGTATATTTTTTTCGTGTTATAAAGTATTTTTTGTCTATTTTCTTGTGATTTTTACATTTTTCACTATTGATTTTGATGGTTACAATATTGTTAGAACTGAAAAGGTCGACCAAGACCCAAATATATTCTTTCAAATGTGAAACAAACACCTTTTTTAATCTGTGAGGTACGTTGGAGCATCATCAAGACCGAATTTAATATTTTTTTTATGGAAATAAGTTTTTGAATAAAACTACTTGTAAGAGGATGTTTTAGGTATTAATTAAAATAGATGCTTCATTTAATTGTCGAATATATCAATACAACGAAAACGACTGTCGAATATATCAATACAACGAAGACGACTGTCGAATATATCAATACAACGAAGACGACTGTCGAATATATCAATACAACGAAGACGACTGACGAATATATCAATACAACGAAGACGACTGTCGAATATATCAATGCAACGAAGACGGCTGTCGAATATATCAATGCAACGAAGAAGACTGTCGAATATATCAATACAACGAAGACGACTGTCAAATATATCAATGCAACGAAGACGATTTTCGATTTCAATTTTGAGTTCTACCCAGTTCTTTCGAACAGCTTGAATAATGGATATATTTTAAAATGACAACAAAGAAAACCTGTCAACTAACAAATTCTTTTAATGTTGAATGTTAAACTTGAAAAAGCTTGCTCGAAATTAAATCCTAAAATGAAATGTCGTCTTGATTGTTCCTTTTCCCATCCGTAAGGTAACATTATAGAGGTCCATCGAGTAACGATTCTATTTTAACTTCATACTTTTTTCCTAAACTGACATATATTTTTTATCAGGGCTGTTCCAGTATTACAGGCTGATGGATCAACAAAACTTTGTGTAGAGAAACTTGAAACAAGAGAAGAAGTAAAGTAAGTGTCATTCTCAAATTCATAAATTGTTTCAAAAAAATAACCGAACTTTCTTCTTAACTCCTCTCCTTTAAAATTTACATCTAATGCAAAACAAAAATTTGTTAAAAATTCGAAAAAATTACGATATTTACTATTTTTTGCTGCAGCAAGTGATGTGCTATTAGTTGGTTAGTTTTTTGATAGTTTTTTACTATATTTTCTTTCCCGCGGTCAAAATTTGGCAAAATGGGAGAGAAACTATTTTTTATTCAAAACATTTGATTTTCTTCAAGTAATTCAGATGTTGACCCTGGTAGAAGATATATGCAAACTCATAAACGATCCCAAACTGATGCAAAAATGAACGTGGTGTAGCGATTTTTATTGATTTTTTTCTAAAAATGATCTAAAACGATTAACGACACTAGGCCTGCATTAATAATTTTTAGATCAATATTTATTCGAGGAAAAAAAAACTGTATTGAAAACAAATATCTTATTAACTCAACGCAAACTTGTTCATTAAAGGTTACAAAGATATATTTTTCAACAAAATTTGATAATATGCATATAACTGTGCAAATATATAGTTGTATACAGGAATAAAACAAAAAACCTGTTCTCTATAGAAATAAAAAGACTGTCAGATATGAAACAAATCTGAATCCTAGATATCCAAAGGATGTAATGTAACTGAATCCTAGATATCTAAAGGATGAAATGTATCTGAATCCTAGATATCTAAAAGATGAAATGTATCTGAATCCTAGATATCTAACGGATGAAATGTATCTGAATCCTTCATCATTTTAAGAATGTACTCCGAAAGAATCATGTTCTCCGTCTCCATTTCTTCTTTTTCTGATCGAACCTTTTCCAATCTGAAAAATAGTTCTTTAATAAATGCAAAAAAGCTGGAACTGAACTCTTTAAAATTGAAAAATTATTGATAATTATGTGCCAAAAAAACGTCAAAAAGTAATCACATTCGGACAACTATTGAAGATAATTGGCAGAGTCTTCTTTTAATAATTAAAAACGAAAACAAAACATGAAAAAAAGCATACAGTGATAACCAGAAAACTCTGAAATAGGAAGAAGACTTTTAGAATCAAGTTTAAATTGAACAAGTCCAAGTGTCTAGTAAAATGAATAACTTTGTAAAAACATCAAATATTACTATACTATTGTCTTCCTATTCCATTGTTTTATGATACTCACTGTATTACGCTGTCTGCAACTAAACGAACCTTTTTTCCAATGCCTCCACAGTGTCCCTAAGCCCAAGAATCTCTGAGATAAGTTGAGACCTATCCTCGGACTCTATAACCTCGAAAGTTAAATCGTTTGAATCAAAGTTTTCTTTGTATTCTTCTACTTCGTGTTTAAGAGCTTCTTTAGTTCTTGTATCTCCATCTTGTATTGGAATCTCGGTCTTGGTCAATTCTTCGACTTTATTCTCAAGAAAATCCGGGTAATCAACTTTTCTGTCGTCTTCAACACTTTTGGAAGATTTTTCCATTTGATTCTGTGGATTCTGTTTGTATTCCCCGGTACTGGTGGGATGACCTGCCATGTCCTGGAGCTCAACCATGTTCCCCTCCCCAGAGGGTAGTATGGAGTACTCTCCCTCGCTCCTAAACTCTTTCCCAAAGTGTCCAAAATATTTGAAATAATTCATCTCTAACAGATTTACACCTCAGAGGATGTTTCGTGGACTGGTGTGATTTAGCTTGATAACTTTCTGCGAATTCAGACGGTCATTCTAACCTCAGGAGGCGTAGTTACCCTCCCCCCTCTCTTCCCTAACCAACGCATCCTATGAAACGTCCCCCCCTCCCTCCCTCTTCTCTAATCCTTCGGTTGACTATATTTAATCATCCCGGCCCTGTTCTACCCCCCCCCCTCACAGATTAGTTACATTACATATATCCTTCACGATGAACCCAAGTTTGATGATTTTATTTTTTTCACCGTTGACTTCCGTTGATTTTGAAAAAGATTCAAATGATTGGCAATTATTTACCTACTTTCTTCTTCTAAAGAAATACCCGAACTTGAATAATGTTTTCGTCTAAAAAATGTTTTACACATACTGAGTTTTTTAAAAATATTGGAAGAAAATAACGGATAAACCAAATTGATCAAGATTTCAATCTAATAACGTTATTTTTATTCTTGATCAATATTTAACAAAAAAAAGTGTTATATATATGTGCAGAAACTAAAAATGCAGTTTAGCTTCTATTTTGTTCGTGTTCAAGTTGGCACCATGCGCTAATGTGACGACAGTTCGGATATAAATCTGATAATAATAAAAGTATTACGAAAGGATTTACAGTCAAAATACGATCAATCCTTTGCACTCTAAAATCGGAATTTAAGACCAATTGCGGGTAAACGGCTGGAGTAACGCTGGGTTCCCAAGCAGCCAATATTGTATTATAGATATATATATATATATATATTCTGCTGAATAATGTCAAACATGAAAAACAGTGTCCAGCAATAACCAATCTTAATAAACAATAGAAAATGTTCTAAACTAAGATATATATATATGATTTTTGATTGAATAATAAATTGATAGGCTGTTTATATCATGTAATGTTTCAGGAAAGATCCCCTGCTGGAGTGCGTACATAAATCTGTAGAGAAATGTCATTACACGTACAAAACTCAATTCGTGCCTGTACAGGAACAGGTACAGGAACAGGAACAAGAACAGGAACAGGAACATGATCGTTTAAAGGGACTGAAGAGTGAAGATAGAGATTGACGCGTTCGGTTTTTTCATTTCGTTCGTTCATCGTTCTTGAATGAACCTTTTTGTTCTTTTTTTCAATCGTTCAAAAAATTTATTTTTTTCATTCTCAAAATAATGACATTTTTCCATTTTCTCACTGAACGATTGTTCAGTAAAATCGTTCGTCACATAAATTTTTGTTTTTAAAAGTTCATTTGAAAATATTCGTTCATTATAAAACGATAGTTTTTAAATTTTTGGAAAATTCGTTCTTTCAGTTAAAGGCTATCGTTTTTTAAAGCTGTATTTTTTTCTTTCTTTTTTAAAAAACGGTCGTTTTTCATTTCTTTAAACAATCATAGTCGTTCGTCCATCGTTCCTTTTTTTACTGAACAACACCATCGTTAACGAAAAATTTTGTTCATTAACAAAAATGATGCCCATTTCTAACTGAAGACGTAATTTCAAATGACTCCATTTGCAAAGTTGCATGCCCAATTCACAAAGGTATCATGGATGATTGGATGATCCTAGAATATAGTTGATATTAAATATTAGATATTATCTTGAAGGCAGATCGCATAAAAAATGTATAAACATAAAAAATAATGATCTTAATTATGTTTGCTTACACAATTGTTTACATTTAGGTATGTGATGACAACTATGTGAAGCATTGTACAATTATGTACAAACAAATCGCTACAAACGAGACCTACACTCACTGCTACAAACCCCTTGTTAAAGACTGTACAAAATCGAATGGTAATTAAAATTTTTTTAAAAAAAGAATACAAATTTTTTAATTGTGTTTACTTTTAGAACCTGCGGAGGAAATCTGCAGAGATTATTTTGAGTCTTCTTGTACAACAAAGTAGGTTTATAATTTCATAAAGTAATTTGAATTTGTGGAATGACTGTTGTCCTTTTTTCTTTGGCGAGTTTTACTGTTATATGCTACTAACGATGGGCAAAAGCTAGATTCGTTTCACGGAAACTTTTTATATTCTTAGACTTTTAAAAGATTTTACGACTCAACGATTTAAAACTGTCTTCTGGAGATGTTTGCTTTTATCAAACATGCAAATTTGTTATCCTAAGTAAAAATATAAGGCAAAAACGAACCCAAATCATCGTGTTAAAAACCCAAAACGATTGTTTCAAAACAATTATTTTTGCCTAATATTTTTTGAGGGTAACAAAATTGCATATTTGATAATAGCAAACTTCTACAGAATAACGTTTTAAAATGTTGAAACCTTCTCATATTGTCGGAAAACCTTTTAAAACTCAAAAAACGTTTTCCGTAAAAATATTTCTGTAAAACGAATATGCCTATTGCCCATCCCTATATGATACTCGTCTTTGCTTTAGATAGTCAAGTTTCTATGATATTTTTTTAAAAATAACTACAAAATATTTCGTACTTTCCTAGAGAACAAAATAATATGTTTCATAAGAAACACTGTTAGTCCAGACAAAGCGCTTGATAAAACGGAACTAAGCTATTTAACCTTCTGTGTATAGGTATGTGGAAAAGTCTCCAGGGAAGCACGTGGCTGATACTTCATGCGAGAAGATTCCGGTCAGACTGTGTGGAGATTCTAACTGTAGGATGGTAGAGGGGAAGGAAGAGTGCCATGACAAGGTTAGGTTTAATCCAATGACAAAAATCCTCCAAATCCAAAGAAATTTTTTTTTAAAGTAAAATATAATAAAACCAAAACATATACAGGGTCATTAAGTTATTTTAAAAAATCATTTTAAAACTGTATTGAATGCAGAAGACCGAATCTAACAGTTGGGTCGTATTTTTAGTCTCATCTCTTGGGGAGTGAGGAGGGAGGTGGGGAGGTGGGAGGGGAAGGGGAGATGCAAAAGGGAAAGGTTAATAAAGGGAGGGGGGAAGTAAAAATAAAACCAATTTCAAACCAATTCAATTCATTGGGAGGAGTATAAACAAATCAGATAAACTGATCAGTACTAAACAAATCACCTATACTGATCAGCACTAAACAAATCAGCTATACTGATCAGCACTAAACAAATCAGCTATACTGATCAGCACTAAGTAAATCAGCTATACTGATCAGTACTAAGTTTGTTTGTGTTCTCTCAGAAACTGTATAAGAGGTGCCCTAATAATCAAGAAATATTTTAAAAATTACATTAATAAAAAATTGTATTCCAGGTAACTGTATCTATAGTTGACCAGCCTGAAGAGCATTGTGATTTGACCCCCCAGAAGACCTGTCGACATAAAACAACCCTGGTACCTAAACTTCAGCCTTCTCATGAATGTACTAAAGTACCAAGAGAAGTTTGCAGTATAAAGTATGTTAACACTAGGGTGGAAAAGGTTCCCTTTAAATCTCTATGGTGTCAAGATGAGAGTGAAGTAGAGACTGAAACAGATGTATTATCCGAAGGTATTGAACTACCCGAAGAACCAGATGTCCTCGACGGATACGTTTACGAGGTTCCTGAAACTCCTCTTCAATCTTATAGACCAACTGTAACAGATCCTGCAGAAGCATTTACACCACCTCCACCTCCTCCTGCAACGTCTGCTCCTCCAACCACTCCCAGGGTACAAGTTGTAGCACTTACACCTGAATCTCTTGAGGCTGCTGTTCTGAAAGCAACTAAACAGGCTATAATCAATGCTATTACAGAAGCTACTGCGCTTGCCGATTCCTCAGAGAGTAAAAGAAGGTTAACTGTAGCTGTTACTGATGCTTTAGTGCAGGCGGTGAAAGCCTCCTTAAAGAAAGCGGTTGCCTCCCAGGTAAGTAGTAACAAACCTCCTTCTGCTAGTTCCTTGGAGATTACTTTGCAACAGGGTGTTAGAGCAGCTGTAGAGAACTCTGTTAGGAATGCGGTGGCGCTGAGATCTGATAAAATGTCTTCAACAATGGAAGCTGAATTACTCAGCATGAAAACCAGTATCGAACTTGCTCTTATCAATGCAGTAAGGCAGGCTGTCCAGAATTCAGTTCGGAAAGCTTTTCAGACAAAATCAATTAGCTCCCAAACGGAAAACATTGTTGAAAACACCGAAGGACAAAATCAGCTGATTGAAAATAATGTTGTCAATGTTAGTAACCAGAACAATGGCAACCAAGCAGCCCTCTCAGCCTCAATACAACAAGCCGTTTTACTAGCTGTACAGCGGGCTGTAAAATTAAGCCTTCAACGTCAGACTGAAGTTGACAGTCAAGGGGCACGCTTAGCAATACAACAAGCAGTAAACCAAGCAGTTGCTCTTGCAATCAAGAATAGGCTCAGTTCAAGCTCTTCTGTCGCATCAGAGCTAGATATAAAATCAGCTGTTGAGAAATCTGTTATGAAATACCTAGAGTCAGCTCTTCTCGAGACTACAAGTACAACTAGAGCCACCAAACAACAAAAAGATGCGCTAAGTACAGCGCTAAGACAGGCTGTCAAGCAGGCTGTTGAGAGATCTGTTACAACTGTAATAAAATCGAAAGCGTAAATTATGAGATCCTTTTCTTTTCATAGTTTTAATCCTGGACTGTCTAAGCCTAGTCTTTCACCTTCATAGTTATATCTATTAAAAGCAATCCTAGTCCCCAAACGGCAAACGCGTTTCCTATCTGTCTAACCTTATTATTTTATTCCATTTATTTAAACTACTTTATGCACATACCCAACATTTTGTATTATTTCAACAAATATTCATATTATTTAGCACGATGCTTTCCATACGAGCCATTTAATATCCAACCCTACTATTTTATATCCAATACTTTCTAAACAAACCAATATCCAACCCTACTATTTTATATCCAATACTTTCTAAACAAACCAATATCCAACCCTACTATTCTTTATATCCAATACTTTCTAAACAAACCAATATCCAACCCTACTATTTTATATCAAATACTTGCTAAACAAACCTATATCCAACCCTGCTATTCTTTATATACAATACTTTCTAAACAAACCAATATCCAACCCTACTATTTTATATCCAATACTTTCTAAACAAACCAATATCCAACCCAACTATTCTTTATATCCAATACTTTCATATTAAACATATATCCAACCCTACTATTCTTTATATCCAATACTTTCTAAACAAACCAATATCCAACCCTACTATTTTATATCAAATACTTGCTAAACAAACCAATATCCAATTCATACTATTCTTTATATACTTTCTAAACAAACCAATATCCAGCCTTACTATTCTTTATATCCAATAGTTTCTTATCCAACCAATATCCAACCCTACTATTAATATCCAATACTTTCTTATCAAACAAATATTCAACCCTACTTATTCTTTTTTATTCAATATTTTATCGTCCAACAAATATTCAACCCTGCTATTCTTTATATTGAATACTTTCTACACAGACCAATAATCAATATCCCTTTTGTTCTTTCTTCCAATTAATATCCAACCCTTCTATTCTTTATATCCAATACTTTTTTATCCAACAAATATCCTATCATAGTATTCTTTATAACAAACATTTTCTCAGCCAACCTTTAATCAACCCTACTATTTTTTATTCAAATTAATATCCAACCCTACTATTCTTTATATCCAATACTTTCTTACCCAAACAATATCAACCCTACTATTCTTTATATCCAACATTTTCTCAGCCAACCTTTATTCAACCCTCCTTTTTTTTATTTCAATTAATATCCAACCCTACTATTCTTTATATCCAACATTTTCTCAGCCAACCTTTAATCAACCCTACTATTCTTTATTCCAATTAATATCCAATCCTACTATTCTTTATATCCAATACTTTCTAAACAAACCAATATCCAACCCTACTATTCTTTATATCCAACATTTTCTAAACAAACCAATATCCAACCCTACTATTCTTTATATCCAATACTTTCTAAACAAACCAATATCCAACCCTGCTATTCTTTATATCCAATACTTTCTAAACAAACCAATATCCAACCCAACTATTCTTTATATCCAATACTTTCTAAACAAAACAATATCCAACCCCACTATTCTTTATATCCAATACTTTCTAAACAAACCAATATCCAACCCTACTATTCTTTATATCCAATACTTTCTTACCCAAACAATATCCAACCCTACTCTTCTTTATATCCAATACTTTCTTACCCAAACAATATCCAACCTTACTCTTCTTTATATCCAAATCTTTTTTTTAAACTAATAGCCTACCTATCCATCGTCCAAACCCAACCAATATCCAACCCTGCTTTAGTCTTTATATCCAAATCTTTTTCTTCAAACTAAGAGCCTACCTTTCTTTTTTTCTATCAAAATCTTCCAAACCAAACCAATATCCAATCCTCTAATTTTTTCTATCCATGTTTGTCAACTTAAATGTTTCTTCTCTAATTCATTTTTGATCTATTTTTCTACTTATTAATGTCTGCGAAAATGTATCATACATTGTCAACATGTAAAACGTCAATTTACATACTTTAATTTATTATTATTTATTATTATTTATTATTGTTTGTAGTAAGAGTTACCACCTAGAATAAAGTATAAAAATGACTAAGATTATTATTACTCACATGAAAGAGGAAAGAAATTTAGTCTTTGCCACAAACTCAAATTTTTTAGTCTCCATTTATTTGTAACTTTTGATATTTCAAACTTCGATTATTTGATCTAACAGAATACACAATTTAAAATATCTAATGTTTACACATCGGGTTTGGGTTGCAATGATATTCATATAGCTGGTTTAGAAAATCGGAGTGTGTGGCAAAGACGCAATTCCTTCATGAGATTGTGGTGACGATGATGGGATGGGGGGATTGGGTGGAGGCTAAGGTAGGGGCAATGCAACAATGATTTTTTAATATTTATTTTTGAACCTACTTTTTAGCTGATCATACACCTGTTTGCTGTTCATCTCTGGTAGATCTACGCATTTTAATCCCATGTATGCAAGAGAAAATGCATATTTCCGCTTTTTTTTCTAATATTACGAATATTGTCCAGATATGAATCTCTTTTTTGCAATATTTTTTTCATACTATTCTTGAATTTAATATCTTGTTTTCACTTGAAAATAAAAAGCAATTTTGATTTTTCAATATTTTCTAATGTGTTTTTTACTTGTTTTCAATCAATGTTTTGAGACACAGCGATTAATGGCTAGACTGTTTTCATTTTCCAAAAATACAGTAATTTTGTGAACAACTGCGGCCCTGTAAATAAAAAGCATTAAATTAAGTAAATCCACCCTATTTTAAATAATTAGTTTACGAAACTTTGATTGAGGTAATAGTTTTTTTTATGTATCTAATTATTCAGTTAGGTAAACACAAAATTATTATGTTTTACAAAAAAGTTCTAAAACACACACAAGGTAACTGATTACTCTCCACAAACTCTAATTGCTTTATCCTTGTGTTTGTACAACCCACGAGAACTTTCCTAGAAGGATTTGGTTCATTTGGTGTACCGTCCCGTTTTGCCTGGTATAATCTGTATGTGTACTGTACAGCTCTCTCTAGCTAGTTAAATGTCAGCCCAGTTCTTGAACTGAACCAATGTTTGAGATATTAAAGGCAATTACATCTGAATGTTGCTATTTTTATCCTCGCATCGTGTCATTTAAAGAGTTTCAGGTCATCGAAAAAATCTCATCCTTTGTGGGTAACCCTGTTTTGTGTTTTTTACAAAATACAATTTCAGGGGAGATTAGTTTCAAAACATACGATCTTAGCTCTTTGGGCCAAATCTACAAAGGTATCTTTTCCAAGCATACATATTTTTAAATCCAAGCCAAGTTAAACAAAACTACACCATTACATCAACTTTGAACTGATAATAAGGTGTGAGAATTAGTTTTTAATGACACTTGATTTCATTTTCGAATATTTCCCTATTTTGAAATTATTACCGCATTTCAGCTTATGTCGTGTTTTTGGAACATGTCGCGTTTTGAGACAATTATAATTGTATACTCGAATTCAAATCAATGCCAATTTTCAAGCATTTACGCACTTACGTTACAAAACCAGATTCTTTGATAATGTGAAATATAAACAAAATAAAAAATATACATATTATGTTCTTTTATAATTTAAAAATTATTTTAGCATAGAGAAATAAAAATCTTAGTATTATTTTGTCCTTACAGAAAAGATTTAACTAGTAGTAGTAAACCGGGAAATTGTTTATATAAAATGCGGAAAAACAAATCAACATTATTCTCTTTGTTAACAGATAAAATGGGGTTTTAGAATTTTTTACTTTCAGTAGTTTATTTTGTAAGTTATGAAAGTGAGCTTTTGTTCTGAAAAGCAGATTATACTCAAAAACAGGAAAGTGGGGTTTGTCTCAAAAACTCGGCAATTTTCAAATTAAGAAATTATAAAAAGATCTCTTTTGATAACTTTGGTTAAAAAAAATAGTTTTTAATTGTTAATTGTTGTCCTCGTCATGCTTAATAAAAGGTTGGTTATAGTTTTTATTATCGATTTTTACTTTCGATATGGGCCGGGATCCTAAAAACCCAGTTTTTTAATTTTTTCTCATTTCTAACACTCAGTGTTAGAAATTGACTATGTGTTAGTTTTGGAACTTATATCCCCTGAATTTATTTATTTTGATTTTTTCCCGATTTTTTTAAAAACAAATTTATTGATACATCTATTTAATACAGAATGCAGATAATCCGTTTTCCTATCTTCTTATTTTCTGGCTGTCCTGTTTTGATGATCTCTCTCAGAAAAAGATTTATTAAGATTCCAGAGTAACGCAGTTTCTGAGTTACACTATATTTAACCCTGTACTGTGTACATTACAGTTTTATTCGCAGTTTTGTATCAGGCATATTTTTATTTATCTAAATTGTCTTTAACTTTTTAAAGAAATTATCAGAGTTGGTATTTAATGAGGGGATAAGCTGATGCTTGAATTCCAGGCACAGAGCTTTGATATCCCAGCAGTAGCTAGTAGCTGAATATAATGTTTGAAAAGAGTTTATGCCTTTAATACCTCCTTTACAGATATCTATAAGATTATGGATGATTTGAAGACAGCCTCGACTTTGAGTTTTCGCAACGACTTTTGGCTTTTGGTTTTAACTCACCAACTCGACTATACTTTATAGCCTTGGGCATGTTCAATTTAAAACTGCAATTTTCTTGTTTCTTTCTGCAATGCTTATTTTGGTTTGCAAATTGCATTGCCTTTCATTAGCCGCAAAATTAGTTTTTTTTAGCGCGATTTGATATTTTGAAGATTTGCTCGTCAAAACATTTTTTAGATGTGAAAAATATCATTTAAGGCCGAGTTTAGAAGAAAAAATGGGAAAAGAGGATGGTAATGTAATACCTTTCTGCGCGCATCTGTCACGTTTTGATCGTAATTAAAAAGTATTAATATTGATATTTTATAGATATATACATAAATGATTTTGTCCGGGGATTGGAAAAAAGAAAGTACTTACACAATCTTCTATATCTTGTAGCAAAAGTAGTAGTAGTAGTATTTTCTGTAGTTGTAGTTGTAGTTGAAGTTGTAGTTGTAGTTGTAGTTGTAGTTGTAGTTGTAGTTGTAGTTGTAGTTGTAGTTGTAGTTGTAGTTGTAGTTGTAGTTGTTGTTGTAGTTGTAGTTGTAGTTGTAGTTGTAGTTGTAGTTGTAGTTGTAGTTGTAGTTGTAGTTGTAGTTGTAGTTGTAGTTGTAGTTGTAGTTGTTGGACATCCATTAATGAATCCAGAAATTCCCTGCTTGTGAACTGGAAGTTGATCTCCTGTTTCGTTCTGGAGTAAACATTTCATGTTTTTGTCCCAGAAAAAGCTGGTGCATATCCTATACATCCATGAAAAACATTTAGCGCAGAAAATTATAAAGCACTGCGGCTAGAAAGTACTGGGGGCTAGCGAGTTGGCGTGGATAGGCTATGGGTGCTACTGCTAGGCTATATATTTTAACATTAAGCTGGGAAATTTTGTGTTTAATACCAATTGTCGCCAACGCTTGACCTCGATATCCACGTCGGGCACTTTTAAATTCAAGAATCAATGGTTGAAATCAATCATTGATTTCGTTTTCTTAAATACAAGAGTTCCCACATCAGATTACATTAAGTGATATAGATGGCAAATAGCAATAGATCAGATGTCAGACCTGCATCTACAGAGAATCTTTCAAAACATCGAGAACAACTGTTGGTCAATAAAATTATAAACTGTTTGGACTACCCACGAAGATCTAATGTCCAACTGCTGAAATATCAAAAAAAGTTTAATTTTGTTTTTTTCATGGTTTTATGTTTCCTTAAGCGACTGCATTGGCATCCACACAGGTCAAAGGAGTAAATTCCAGCAACTAAAATATAAACGCTTTGAAGGTTCTGGATCCCTCATCATTGTGCAATTTTAAAAATTATTAACATTTTCAAAATCTATGGATTATTTCGGATGACTGTCCATATGACAAGTAAAAAAAGAATTAGCATTACATTCATATTTATTTCAATAGATTGTAATAAGAGTTCACAATTACGCAAAAATTATTATGCATATTGATATAATGATAATTCACTTAAAGGGACTGTAAAGGAAAATTGAAAGGGGGTATAGGATAAAACCTGAGAATTTCAGGTTTTGAACGATACCTATAAGACATCTATCTTATGTTCCTGTTTCGAGAAATTGACATAAAATTGTGTCAAAATTATACCAAAAAGGACATATGTTAAATTGTGTATAAAAGTTGTAACATTAAACAGATCATATTCTACAATTACGCAACCAATCTGAAAACGACTATATCTCTTGCCAGTTATAGATTGCATATATAATAATAATAAAGATTTTAAAGGTTTGTTACAAAGGTTACCTTCTAAGAAGGTATTCCCATTGTATTGTTTATCAGGTTCAGAACAATACTGTCTAGCAGGGCAGTCTGAAAATTAGTCTAGAGTTAGAAAGGAATTGAGTCTTTGCCACAAGCTAAATTTTCTAATCCCAATATATTTGCAATCGGATGGCGTAAACCTTTGATTTTTTGATCTACTAGAATTCATATCTAAGGTCTTCGACAGTGTGTTCAAAAGATATAGGGATTTGAAAATTTGAGTTTGTGGCAAAGGCTCAATTTGATTGTGTATATATTTTTGAACTAGGTAGGGCCGGTTCAACTACTTCGCTGACCAACAGCGAGAACTAGAAAACTGTGAAATAGGAAGAGGGCATTAAAGCAATAATTAGGTGTATTTGATGAAAAGGCAAATAGTTATAGTAGAAAGTCATTAAATCACTTATTTAGTCAGTTGGGCCTGTTTAAACAGCTATGTTTCACGTTCATTGGTTTATTTAAAGTCATAACTTGAGTCTAAAAGTCGTCTTCCTATTTCAGAGTTTTATATGGTTTTAAATGTATCCATCTCAACTGAAACCAATCCAATACTTGTGAGACTTTGCAGTTAAACTAGAGACAGGACTGACTTTGAAGTGTCGACGTGCCTTTTCCCTTGGTTTGACTTCCCAAACCTTTTAATTTTTGTAGCTTGGATATGAATATTTCAAAGCAGTAGAGATTTTCCTTTTTTGGGAGGATTTTTATAGATGTGGGCAGTGGCAATTAATGGAATTAAACATTTCAGTTTTTTTCTGTATTTGAATGAAATATAAATGGTGAAATCGAACTTCACAAAGAATCGCAGAAGTAAAAAAAATGTTTTCCTTATAAAAATGGTTCCCAAAAGTTTCACGGTTTTGCTTCAAACTTAAAGGGACTGTGACCGTAATTTCACGACCCTCCATGCAATATCCGATTCACATTGGTACCCTTGAAAACTTCAACTGATCAATAGTGTGGAAGCTATTGTCATTGTTGTAGCTTCGAAAGTGATTAATTATTGTAAGTTCTATATGTTTTTCGTGGTAGAAATGCACAAGAGAAACCACTATTGAAATCAGTTTTTAAAATTATAAACATTGATATCTAATTAATACAGACAAAGATTTTTAAAGTACCGTTATAAATCTGGCATTTTAATCTTTGCATAGAGGGTCGCTAAAAATTACGCCTATACGTCCCTGTAAAGAATAACCTTTCTCCCTGAGGTTTATATCTTCTAGGGAACAACCATAAACTCCTGTTATACAAACATCACATAATTTGTGAGGATTTCCAGGCGTCTTACACCAGCAACCCTGCCCTTTACTGGTGGGTAGAAAAGTAAATTTATTACTTCCACTAAACCATTATTTTTTCAAAATATTGCTGATACATTGTTAAGGAATTTTATATTTGCCACAAGTCTGATTTTTAAAAAACTTTCTTTTTGCAACTCAATGTGATAAACCTTAAATATTTTTCAGAATTTTGTTAGTTCAAATAATCGTAGTTTAAAATATCAAAACTTTACACCATCAGGTTGGAAAGATAAAGATTAGAAAATGTGGCATGACTCAATTTCTTTTGTGGACATCATAGAAATATGAACGCTTAGAATTGACAGCAAAATAAAAATAAAAAAAACATTTTTTAGTTTTAATTATAAATCTTTACATTTTCTTAGGTATTAATGTAAGAGAATTCTCCAACCATTTCACGAAAATAGCTAGCCGGAACTGACCACTTGCTGACCACTCAAATTGTCTAATCTTTATATTTTTTCAACTGTTCGCCAAAACATAATTCTGCAGATAAAATATATCTGGAAGATCTAAAATTTCAAAGGTTTAAACAATTTGGTTGCAAAAATACAGGAATTTAAAAAATTTGAGTTTTTGGCAATTTTTGAGTTCTTTTCTTGCTTGGGAAACTTACTTTTTCAAAATCATATTTTAGAATTTAATATTTTTCAAGATCAATTTAAATTAAAAAAAACGATTTATCTTATATTTTCTAAAAAGTTGAAACTTTGAAAGTGAGGCAACTCAAATGGCCCAAGGGAAGGTATAAAACTGGTTTAAAAATGTGTGCAGGAAAAAAAGTCAAAATTTATTATTTTTTGATTCACCAGTTTTTATAAACTCTTATTTGTATGGTTCATTTCATCCCATATGCATCCTGATCAAATACTGAGGGGGGAGGGGGAGGGGGGGGGGGGCCAAGCCTATTCGACGACCCTCTCGAAAAATAAAAAATAATTTGTCAAAAAAGATTTTGGGGAAAATGAAAACTGTAACGGTAAAAAAGTCATGATGAACTATAGTTAACTATTTGTGAATATATAATTATAGAAATGCGTATTTAATATATCAACATTGCTTTCTATGTTTAACATTGTGTTAAAATTTATGGTTTACCAAATGGAAAGTGGAAATTTTACTGTTACATTACGTACACCGGAAAATTTTCCGGTAATTACAAAATGGAAACTAGAAAATTTACAGTTTCCATTCCGTAAACAGGAAAAATTTCCGGTTTACGTAACGTAAACCGGACACATTTCGGTTTCCATTTGATCAGGAATCATCCCGGAATTCCAGTTTATGCGACAATTTTCTGGATCATTCCATTTCCTAAATGGAATTTTTTTCCGGAAAAATGGAAACCCTATATTGATACTTATAACTTGACAACGCTAAATATTGAAAAAAATATCCTTAAGTTACGGCATAAGCAACTACACTCGGAGGGCGATGTGACATTTGGATCATCTAAACAGTAATAATTGGACTATTTTAAAAAGTTTTTACGTTAAATAAAATATCTATAACTTTATATTTTATATTTACATTTGATGTCGTTGCCTGGGAAGTTTATTCCTGGTAAATAACATTCATTTTGTGCACAGCTTTCTAAAACACAATTACAAACGTTGATTAAAAATTATTATCTATACCGTTTATAATGCTAGAGATAAGAATTACAAAATATCCCTAGCCCTTGCATTTACAAAATATGGTCTGTATTTTTGTTATTTTAATATTACCCATGATTTCGTTCAGATTAAAAAATTTTGAGTTTTATATAATAATGAAATGTACATTTGATTCTAAACAAATTTCTCAAAATCTTCCGTAATATTGACAGCCCAAATAATATGCAAAATTTTAGAGAAAAAGTTGCAAAAATTCATCAAAAAAGACTAAATTTTGAGAATAAAAGAAGACTCATTTTCAAAGAGGAATTTATCCACGAGCCCAATTGATGGATTAGCACAAAATATTAATTGCTGCAGCAACAAAACTCATGGTTTTCACAAAATTTTCGCATTTCACGAAAATATTTCGCATTTTCATGAAATTTTCGCATTTCGCGAAAATATTTTCGTCCGCTGGAAACCCTATTATGAATCCTCAACTCTTATTCACTAGAAATTCCGAGCGCATTTTCTTTTTTGAGTCCCATTGCGATTTCCTGCATAGTTGATGATAATTTGCAAAATACTTTGATTACCTTTAATAGATGTTGCGGGTTTCCATGTCGGTAAAACTTCTGTCGGTGGAACTTCGGTTGGCGTTACTGCTGCCGATAGAACCGCTGTCAGTGTTGTTTCTGCTGTAGATATCCAGAATAATATTGTTATGAGAAACAATATGTTGATTATGTGACCCAGCATATCCAAACCCCGACTAAAATGAATTAAGTTTGTAACCACACAGTGCAAACAGAGGCCGAAGTCCAGTGTTTGTATTTCAAGCAATTCAATATTTGCACAGTAAAACAAAAAATTTTGATTTGTACCCGTAAAACATCAAATGGATTACCACCATGGAAGAGCTACAATTAAACCCTAAATGAGCCATACATCGAAATAATTTATCAAATGTCGTTATGACAATTTTTCAATGGGTTTTATACTATGTTACGTAAATCTCAGTATTTGCGAAAATAAATAGATACCCATGAATATGCGGGAACAGTTTTAAAGAGCTTCATATGTTCATTTAATTTAAAAAAAAAAAATATCTGCAACATTCCATTATCAGAAGGTGAAGAATACGACATTTGATGAATTCTTTCTGTGTGTATTGGCTTATTTAGGGTTTAACTGTATATATATATATATGTATCAAAATGATAGTTCTTTATTGAAAAAAGTTCATTAAGCTCCAAGAGCTCCTTTTCCACTTGTTCTACTACTCCTAAGGCCATTAGAGCCTTGGCTCTTCTTTCCTAATTAGTTGAATTTACGAGTGCTGACCAATAGACAGAGAAATGAACAAGGTGTTTTTTATTAAAGTAAGATACCCTGGGTGCGCTCCAGTGAACGGAAAAAGTTGTCCAATTGCAGCACTGGAAACTCAAAATCCACGTTACGTCATATGAAGATTTTGATTGTTCATTTCTATGAAGAAGATATTTCCCGTATATTGGAGTGCATCCCGGTATCTAACCTTGATAAACATCCTTGGGAATGGTAGACCCAGCTGACCCACTAATATATGGTAGACCCAGCTGACCCACTAATATACGGTAGACCCAGCTGACCCACTAATATATGGTAGACCCAGCTGACCCACTAATATATGGTAGACCCAGCTGACCCACTAATATATGGTAGACCCAGCTGACCCACTAATATATGGTAGACCCAGCTGACCCACTAATATATGGTAGACCCAGCTGACCCACTAATATATGGTAGACCCAGCTGACCCACTAATATATGGTAGACCCAGCTGACCCACTAATATATGGTAGANCCCCCCCCCCCCCACACTGAGCCGCCCCTTCTTCCTAAATATACTAATTGTTTTTATTAGACAAAAGTTCCCAGGAATTGACTGAACTAAGACGATATTTTAAAATGTGCACAAAACGACAAGAAATTCGGAAACCGAAACTTTTTAACCCTGAAAAAATCGGGCGTAAATAACTCTCCCCCTATTTATTAAGTTCTAAGCTAAGATCTTTCTTTAACTTTGAATGACATTCATGTCTATTTTTTCAAAAAGTAAGGACTAATAAGTAGTTGTTGAATTACGGTCGCCAAAAATATACAGGGTGTCCCACGAAACATGACAATAGCAAGACGACTTGAAAGTCGTCTTTAGTATTTGAATTTATTTGTGACATTTAATTTAGTCTTCTATCTACTTTAACATGTATGATTCTTGAAAAAATTATCACATAATTCTCCTAGCCCTGGCATTTCCAAAAAGTGGTCTGCGTTTTTTGTGCTTTCAATATTACTGGAGATATAAAGAGTTTGGTTCAGATTTCAATTTTGTTAAATAAAAGCAAAATTGTCGAAATCTGAACGAAATTCTTCATATCTCGGGCAATATTGAAAGCACAAAAAAGGCAGACCACATTTTGGAAATGGCAGGACAAGGGAAATTTTGTGATTATTATCTCTAGAAATTTACTCCTAAAATTAGGTTGACAAATAAACGCAGCAAATTATATCAAAAATCAAGACGACATTCAAGTCGTCCTGCATACTGTCATGTTTCGTGGGACACCCTGTATAAAAAATAAATTGAAATCGAAAGTCGTCTTCATGGTATTAGTATATAAGACGACGACTGTAGCACTAAAAACGTTTTTAATCCATTTGGTTAGTTAAATTAACGAAATCTGTTCTGTTCGTTTTTTAATACGTGTTGTTTGTTCAAATAGTAGACTTAATATATAATACCAACATTTTTAAGGCAAGGGGGGAGGTGTAAAAAAATGTTTGCGCTTCGTGGGAAATCTTCCCCCCCCCCCCTGCCTAAAATCCTGTATACGCGCCTGTGTACAGTTCTAATTGTAAAGCCTTTTGCCAGTTTTGTAAGGAATAAATGGAGTTTCTATGGAAAGTTTGAATACACAAATTGTGATGGCTGATGGAGATTAAAGATACAATCCTGGTTTCTATTCAGAAATTAGCATTAGGAATAGTTCCGTCTGATTTGGAGTTTGATAATTCCGCCATTAGGAGGGTCGGGTCGAAGGTGTCGGGTAGGGGGGGGGGGAGGACAAATATGGTTAGGAGAGTTGTGTGTTAACTGATAGTCAACCCTATGGATAGAGATGGACCACCTTGACTTTGATTACATCAAGAACGGGGGGTTTGGTAGAAAACATAGGATTTTTTGACGAGGTTCAAATTATTTCCTTAAAATATAGTTCGTCAAAAAAAACGGCTGATAATAAACGTTAGATGGTAAAACGGATGAAAATAAACGTTAGATGGATAATAAACGTAAGATGGTAAAAATGGCTGATAATAAGCTATAGATGGTAAAAACGGCTGATAATAAACGATAGATGGTAAAAACGGCTGATAATAAACGATAGATGGTAAAACGGCTGATAATAAACGTTAGATGGTAAAAACAGCTGATAATACACGATAGATGGTAAAAACGGCTGATAATAAACGTTAGATGGTAAAAAAAAAGATTCAATTTGACTAACACAGAGTAAATTGTACAATGTATATATTTTGCATTATTTTGATGGTGGCTAAAGGTTTACAAATTTCATATGGGATTTTTGAAATAAAGTATTGGCACTTTTTTAAACAATATTTTTGTGTAAATCAAAACACTAACGTAACATTAATCATGATGGAGGATAAAATATGCGTCTTGAAACACTGAGTTCAGAAACGTTAGAACAACAAGATGTTTATTTAGCCTTTAATCAAACATTTGTTAAATATTAAAGGATAAGACTTCAGAGACGACTGTACGGTATGTAATATGTATACTTTCTATTTCCTTATATTTATTATTCTCTGAACTGTGTAACTGAATGCAGTTTCTTTCGATGTCATTCATTAAATAGGTTATTAAAAGACAACACTCAAAGCAGAAGACTTAATTTAATCTTCTAGTCGTCAATTTTAAAAGCTTAAGCTCGTCTTTACAGCCTCATTATCAGTCAGTCACCCTGTACTTTATNTTGAAAAAAGAGTATTTTTGCTTCGCCCTACTTTACTGTTTATACAGATACATCAGCGATACAGACTGGAATTCCCCTACACTAGCGAGCAATGAGTTATTAACCTGTATATTTAACAGTTTACCTTTCACTGAATACACCCCCCCCCTTTTAGCCCCCTTCCCCCTATCCCTCCCATCCCACCCCAGAAAAAAATTCTTTTTAATTTTCAATATTCGCTTATCTAAGATTTTTTGCCATCGTTTCTTTCTCACATCTTTCACAGGGTTAAAATATGAATGACTAGCTTAGAGAGCAAGCTTTGTCTAAAATCTAAATTTTCGCTATAAAGTCAATCCCCTCAACATAGAAGTTTCAAACTAAGCTAAAACGTTCCCGCCGTGGTTCTACCAAGTTCAAAATCTGGGGCAAAACGGTCCGCGCGGTTAATGACATCCAAACATCCAAACAAACTGAGATTACTGCTAAATATTATATATATATAGATTAGCAAATTATCTCATGATTATTTAGCGAACATTGAACCAGAAAGGAATGAAGTCTTTGTTACAAACTATGATTTTCTAATCTCTATATCTTTGCAACCCAATGCCGTAGACCTTAGATTTTGAAATATTTCAAAACATGAATTCTGTTGGATGAAAAAATCTTTGTTTGAAATTAATATCAAAGGTTTACACACCAGCAGGTGGAAAAAATACATGTAATAGAAAATCAGAGTTTGTTCCTTTGGGATATTTTCAAACTAAAAAGCACTTTTTTCTAGATTTAGTTAGATTTTTGTATGAGAGCTTGCAACCGTTTAATCGTTGTAGAATTTATTATACGCTTCAAACTAACTTTCTATTTCCCAACTAAATCTCTACTTCCCAACTAAATCTCTAATTCCCAACTAAATCCTTATTTCACAACTAAATCCCTATTTCCCAACTAACTTTCTATTTCCCATCCCAACTAACTTTCTATTTCCCAACTAAATCCCTATTTCCTAACTAAATCCATATTTCCCAACTAAATCCCTATTTCCAACTAGATCTCCATTTTCAAACTAACTTTCTATTTCCCAACTAAGTCCATATTTCTCAACTAAGTCCCTATTTCCCAACTAAATCTCTATTTCCCAATTAAATCTCTATTTCCTAACTAAATCCCTATTTTCTCCACTAATTCCTATATTTTCTCAACTAACTTCCTCTTTTCTCAACTAATTTCCTCTTTTCTCAACTAATTTACTAAATTCTCAACTAGTTTCCTCTTTTCAAATTTATTTTTCTTTCCAATCTAGCAAAACAAATGTTAAGTTATTAAATAAGACATGCCCAAAGAAAGAACTAACATTATACAAAAGAAATTTTTCTCTTTTTGCCCAGAAATTTTTTTCCCCGGGAAGGTTCTAAAATCTAACTTGAAATACAAATAAAAAGCACTTTTTTATTTGAATCATATTTCTAAAATTATCTTATTCGTTTCATTCTTTTCTCTGCGTATCTGCAGTATAAAGTTTCTAAAAGTATGGCTTCCAACTTATAATCCATATTTTCATGATTCATCTATCAATTTTTTAAGCTTTTTAATCTTTTGTTAATCTGCAGAATACTTTATTCGATATCCTGCAGTTCAGAAGGGATAACTGTTACACAGGGGCGTACGAGGGCTTTTGTTTAGGGGGGGGGCACATGTAACCCCCCCTTAAAAAACCCTTTTTTGAAAAAATATTAATACCTTTTTTAAATTTTTTTTGCCCCACCTCTCCCACCTGGACTTATTTTGGTCACCATAAAAATACACCAAAAAGACTACTTTTTTGGGTGTTACTAACAATATATCAGTATAGATACTATGCAGTGTCCAGGTATAGTTTACAGTATATCAGGTGTTTGTTTACATTATTCATATAAACAATTTACTTTACACACTCTACACTCTTGTAGGCAAACGCAAATGATATTTTTTTATTCAAAATTTAAGTTTTTTAAATTTCAAATTCATTTATTCTAATATATGTAACCAATGTTGTGCTAAAATCTTAAGTTCCGAATTTAAATAGTAAAATCTACTTTGGGGCTAAATCAGCTCGCTAATTTTGAACCCCCCCCCCCCTCTTCAAATTTTATAAACTTAAATAATATTCTTTTTACAACGAAATCACAAACCATTGTTTGTATTCAATATTCACCGAGTATTATTAAATTAAGATTAATAGAAGGTTTTTAAACGATTATTTATTTATTCTATTTATTGATGTAATCAATTGTGTACAAAATTCTTTATAGTTCCGAATTTAAAATCTAATTTAAAGTCTAAGTTGAATCTTGGTTGAATCTAAATTGAGCCCAATCATAGCTTGAAGATTGCCCCCCTCCCCTCCTTCAAATGTTATACATTTGAATGCAAGGATACAGTGCATGATAACTAGAAAACAATAGAATAGGAAGACGACATTATGTCAATACTTACTTGTATTTGATGTTGTTACAAAGCAAATAGACTAACAATTGACACATGAAATCATTAATTTATTAAAATGGGTCTGTTTACATTGCACAATTGTTGTGTCTCCGCTCATTGGACTTTTAAAGTTATAACTTGGCTCTAAAAGTCGTCTTCCTATTTTAGAGTTTTCTGGTTATCATACAGTGAAACCCTTAATAACGAATACATCGGAAGAATTTATCAAATGTCGTCTTGACAATTTTTCAATGAGTTTTACACTATATTTCGTAAATTTCAGTATATGCGAAAATAAATAAATAGCCATCAATATGAGTGAACAGTTTTAAAGAGTTCCATATAATCATTTAATTAAAAAACTATATATTTGCAACATTACATTATCAGAAAGTGAAGAATACGACATTTGATAAATTCTTCGATGTATTTATTACTAAGGGTTTCACTGTATCACAGAACATCTTAGTTTCATGTTTTACATGTAAAATGTTAAAACCGTATTTCGAATAGGCAGAGATAAAACAATTTCTGTGTGAGCCGAACGCTTCAGCTATGCTATCAAATATATTATATCAATATCGTATTACAATACTTTGTTTTGTGATTTATCAGGACGACACTGGGCATTAAAAGAAAAATGAAAACCTCAAGAATTTATATTTTTGGTTTCCACTGTAATTTTTAGAATTCTGATGGATTCACATAAAATACAATAGATATAAATTAGAAAGGTAGTTAGTAGTTACCATATAAAAACAATACTGAGGCCGAATTTAAAGAATTTGAGACGCGGCTCAAATATGGTTGGTTCCACTTAAAATGGTATTCAATGTTTTAAGATTTAAGCCGGCGCTCAATTGAAACCGGTTTTTGGATGATTTGAGACGCGGCTCAAATTAATTGAATTCGTACTCGAGGTATTTAAAGAAATTATATGTTAATCGTATAGTAAACGATAAATAAACGCAAAAACTGCTAAACAAATTCGGCCAACGAAATTATGCAACTTACATACATGAGTATACCCCAGAGAAGGTTCATGGATGCTTGGAATTTCAAAAATTTGTCTCCATTTAATTTTCATGTAATTTAGAAAAACCACGAAAAAAGATATGAAATCCGCGAATTTTTTTGCTATTGTTTCATATTTTACTTGTTGAAGTGCCCGGCGATTCCCGTGGAAAAAAAAATTGAAAAAAAATGTTGATAAAAAAATTTCAAATTCTTTTAGCCTATAACACCCCCCGGCCACCCCTGAGTGTCCACAACAAGTTTCAGCACAATCGGTCCTGCCGTTTGGCCGGCTATAGGCAACATATATATAAATATATATATATATACGAATGTCTTGTTTTATTAGATAGATGAAGAGAATATGCTCACTGATAGTGTCACAATTAAAACTAAAATAGAAGATGGGCGCGAAGTGCCCTAACATCCTAATTAGCTAGGTCTAAAAATGTCTGAACTCAAAGATTTTGAAAACTTTTCATTTTCAAAAATTTCCTTTATATCAGGGTTAGAACTGAAAAGATGTTGTTTAAAAATAAAAACTGCAAAAAAATTATTTTCATGAACAACCTCGTTAATGCAAAAAGTTTGTCTGAATATGATTGACAGGATCGAGGATTACATGATAAGGGCCTGCTAATTACAGGGTGAATTCCAGGTTAAAATTATTTTACAGGGTGTTTCCACTCGAGAACAAATTACAGGGTTACACACAAAGGCTGCCGCTACAGTAGAGACGACTGTACAGAATTTTTTCACAGCTATAGTCTGTAGTTCCTTGCAGCTGTAAACTTCTTTTTTTAATTCCAAATCATTCAGTAAGCCATTGAAAAAAATTCATGGAAGGCTTAGAACGTCTTTGTGAATTCTATAATATTCATGTAAGTTTACAAAGCTATACAGAAACCAATATGTCTCAAGAGATTTAAGATAAATGCATATTTTATTCGAAATCGTTCTCCAGGTTTACAATAAACACAAACATTTTACCCTCTTATGATTTTGTTGTTCCAGATATATTCGTTTTTTTTACTCAACGCATCAATACCTTTTAAACTGTTTAACTAACCAAAGTTTTATTTGGTCTGGGAAAAGAAGAATTCTCAATAGAATGTGTAAAAGATTACATATACCAATAAAGTTTAAACAACCCCTGTTTTATGTATCTAGGATCTTTTATTGCACTCCAATTACTGGACGGGATAGGGGAACAAGAGTAAAATATAAATAACAATTTTTTTGTTTTTTTTTGAACAGTTTAATTTAGCTGATTTTTCCAAAAAGTAATTGTTAAAGAAGTTTGCATGATGTGTATTTACAATGGGTTTCTCTCTATCAAAGGGAAAAATAAAATCCAAAGAATATTTCATTTTAGAAAAAGCAAAGTAAAATGTTTCAATATATATTTTACAAATGAAAAACCTAAGTCTTAATCTTTGATCTCTTTTGAGTTTGGAATCCTGGACTGGCAGGGTCAATCTATTAGTGAGTAGTGAATAGTGACCTTTTTTATCGACTGCCTTTATTGATTAACAACGGCAATTGGCAAACTTTAAACTGTTAACTGATGATGATGGACCAAACCTCTACAGATAAATAGTAAATAAAGTAGATGTTAGTTCCACATTGTATTGAAAATATATTTCGGTCTAGGTTGACCCTCGTCAGAGTTCTTGAGATTGTTTTTTGTCATGAAGACTCAAACAAACTGTTACTTGTAAGCATGGTACGTCCAGTAATAATATCTGTAGATATCTCAGCTATTTTAGAGTTGAGAGCTTATTATCCATTGCCTTTCTAAAAAATTATTCTGACCTGCAATCCCCAGATGAAATAAGTATACTTTTGTATTTTTAAGGTGTCTTAAGAAGTTAAAGTAACAGTCTCTTTGATTTAAAATATTAAAATATAGCATAGCAACAGATGAATATATGAGTTGATTATTGTTTGTTATGCAATAAACAAAATAACAAATCATGTTAAAGTAACAGTCTCTTTGATTTAATATTTTAAGGTACGTAGATAAAAGTTGAGTGCATAAAATATAGCATAGCAACTACTAAATATACAAGTTGATTATATTGTTTATTATGCAATAAACAAAATAACAAATCATGTTAAAGTAACAGTCTCTTTGATTTAATATTTTAAGGTACGTAGATAAAAGTTTAGTGCATGAAATATAGCATAGCAACTGATGAATATACGAGTTGATTATTGTTTGTTATGCAATAAACAAAATAACACATCATGTTAAAGTAACAGTCTCTTTGATTTTAAATATTAAGGTACGTAGATAAAAGTTTAGTGCATAAAATATAGCATAGCAACTACTAAATTTACGAGTTGATTATTGTTTGTTATGCAATAAACAAAATAACAAATCATGTTAAAGTAACAGTCTCTTTGATTTTAAATATTAAGGTACGTAGATAAAAGTTTAGTGCATAAAATATAGCATAGCAACTACTAAATTTACGAGTTGATTATTGTTTGTTATGCAATAAACAAAATAACAAATCATGTTAAAGGAAACTTTTTGTATTTTTAATCTTGTTTAATTTTACTCATACGCCCTTTCAAATTGGACTATTGAAGAGGTAAAAAAATTAAGGAAGAGGGGGGGGGGTACATCTCCTTCTGTCCTATGTAATCTGTAGGTTTGTCTTAATAATTTTTAATGTTTTTATCTTCTTCCTGCGCAGTTCTTTTTTACTTTGAGCAAACAATGATTATGGTGTGAACAAAAACAACTGATCATGAATATCTTGAAAATAAAAGTAATAATTGATTACAGTAATAGTAATACAAAGGATAATAATGATGATGATACTGAAGAAGAAGAAGAAGAAGAAGAAGAAGAAGAAGAAGAAGACGAAGAAGAAGAAGAAGAAGAAGGAGAAGAAGAAGAAGAAGAAGAAGAAGAAGAAGAAGAAGAAGAAGAAGGAGAAAAAGAAGAAGAAGAAGAAGAAGAAGAAGAAGAAGAAGAAGAAGAAGAAGAAGAAGAAGAAGAAGAAGAAGAAGAAGAGGAAGAAGGCAAATTATCTAATATTGAATTTCCTAAATACAGATTGTTTACTG
This sequence comes from Eurytemora carolleeae, assembly GCF_000591075.1. Classification (NCBI taxonomy): domain Eukaryota; kingdom Metazoa; phylum Arthropoda; class Copepoda; order Calanoida; family Temoridae; genus Eurytemora; species Eurytemora carolleeae. Next base: position 304,729 of record NW_019396163.1, read on the forward strand.
ATCATAAGACCATAAAAGGAGCTAATGGTTAGAAGGATGGATAGAGGAAAAGATACAGGGTGAGTGAAAAAAAGGGTGAATAGCGAGATCTAGCATTTTATGGAAGCATTTTTTGTTAATCTCATTTTTAACGTATTAAAATATGTATGAAATTAAAAATGTTTGATAGGCATTCTAGACCCTTTAAAAAAATCCACGAACCTATTTTTTACTTAAAATTAGATGAATAGAAAAACAAAAGTTAGGGTATATAAAATTTCTATCGCACCTTAAAATCTTAAACAAATCAGATGAGTAGTTTTGGAGAAAATGCGCGAAATTAAATTGAGAATTCAACATATTTGATAATACATTTTTGTATGCGTATTTTCCTAATATTATAATTTAGATACTTTACCTTTCTCAAAAATTTACATTATAGAAAGAATTTAAAAAGAATAAGAATCATTAAAATGATTTTTTCAAAAATAAAATTGCGTATTTTCTTAATTTAATTTCGCGCATTTACTCCGAAACTACTGGTCTAATTTGTATAAGATTTTAAAGTGTGATAGAAATAACATATTCCCGCACTTTAGTTTTTCTACTCATTTAGTTTTGAGTAAAAATAGTGTCACGGATTTTTTCAAGGGTCTATCAGATTGCCTATCAAAATTAAAATTAAAATTTCATACATATTTGATAAAAATGAGATTACCAAAAAATACTTTATTATATGCAAGATCCCGCTATTCACCCTTTTTTTGACTCACCCTGTAGATAGATAGATGGATAGATGGATGGACTAAACTGCAGGAGATATTGATTGTTCAATCAATAATCAATCAGTCGATCAAATCTTGAGCTCCATCTTTTTATTTATATTTGTAAATTTGTAGGTGTCGTGGTAGATTTCTTTTAATGGCTTAATCAAAACTAAATTTATCTCTCACATCCCCATGGTCATTTTTAAGAAATGAGCGAAGAAAAGGGGGGGTGGGTGTATAAAATTGTGGTCCTCTCAACTTAGAAGGTACATAAGCTAATTATACCATTTAAATGTCTAAACATTAAATAAACTGACTGGAATAAAAGTTAAAAATACAGTGGTTTATTGTTCCAAAACTAATATTTGGCCCATTTCTAACACTGAGTGTTAGAAATGGTCAAAATCTGCAAAGTTATCTTTTCCAGAGTATTCTGTAAATCCAAGACGAGTAGAACAAAATTACACCATGTATTTGTAGAAATGGGCCAAGCGGCATTTTTGGAACTAATGTCCCCTGAAATAACATTATATATTCATGTGTTTTTATGTTGTTTTTCTCCCTCCCCTCTCACCTCCCCCACCCTGAATACTGAATTTGAATCTATTAATTATTTTGTTTTCAAAATTACAAAGACGACTGAAATACGTCCAATTTGAGTTGAAAAATAGACGTGGCAATCAGAGCAATGTAAACAAATTAAATTCAAATACACGACGCAAATCAAATAGATAAGGTTGCATGTTTATGTGTTGCCATCTTGAAACTATCTCTCTCCGAATTACTGAAAAGTTCAATATCAATTTCTTTTATTAACAAGACTAATTCGAAGTGAAAGATGCGCTAGAGGCGCCCAAGGAACCCAAGACATGGAGCGTCCGCGCCGACCCCCGGACCGTACCGCCCGTACACCCTAAACCTCACCGCGCTTGATTCTTCTGAAGTTTTAGTTCTTCCTTCAGTCTCCGCGTAGACATGTTGTTTGCGGTTAGTGTGTTACACAATTTTATAATTTAAAATTAAAAACTATACAAATACTAGCTTACAGTAGGCTAGAAAACAATGTTATAAATCAGTTACAAAGAATTTTTAGAATCTCAGTTACTTATTCAGTCCTAGTGTAATAAAAAATTGTGCAGGGTGATTAAAAACCCCGTTGTAAACCTCTCAAATTTCACACCTGTACAGTTGCACACATGTACTGTCTGTACACAGTGAACTCTAAGTTGTACGCCTGAAAACTGTGATATAAAAATGAATGTAAGAATAGCAAAATGTGAAATGAGGAGTAAAAGCTTATAGGAGAGTTGAATTAATAGTTTGTAATCTACCAAGTTGTCCTCACCCTCTTCCATTCATAAAATTATGTTTAACCCCCCCCGAAGAAGAAGA